>NW_019237788.1:0-1978 GCF_002742605.1 Olea europaea var. sylvestris | reverse complement strand
TGGGCTGAAATTTGGCAGGTTGATGGGAAATAAAAATTGCGCCGGGGGCAATTTTGTCATTTTTCTCGACTGTGTGGGAATGGACTGAAATTTGGCAAGTTGATCGGAAATAAAAATCGCGCCGGGGGTATTTTCGTCATTTTTCTCGACTGTGTCGGAATGCGCTGAAATTTGACAGCTTGATCGGAAACAAAAATCGCGCCGGGGGCAATTTCGTCATTTTTCGCGACTGTGTCGGAATGGGCTCAAATTTGACAGGTTGATCGGGAACAAAAATCGCGCCGGGGGTAATTTCGTCATTTTTCGCAATTGTGTCGGAATTGGCTAAAATCTGACAGGTTGATCGAAAACAAAAATCGCGCCGGGGGCAATTTTGTCATTTTTCGCAACGGTGTTGGAATGGGCTAAAATTCGACTGGTTGATCGGAAACAAAAACCGGGGCCAGGGGCAATTTCGTCACTTTTATCGACTGTGTCGGAATGGGCTGAAAGTTGACAGGTTGATCGGAAACAAAAATCAAGTCGGGTGCAATTTCGTCATTTTTCGCGACTGCGTCGGAATGGTCTCAAATTTGACAGGTTGATCGAGAACAAAAATCGCGCCGGGTGTAATTTCGTCATTTTCGCTACTGTATCGGAATGAGCTAAAATTTGACAGGTTGATCGGAAACAAAAATCGCGTCGTGGGCAATTTCTTCATTTTTGGCGACTGTGTCGGAATGGGCTAAAATTTGACAGGTTGATCGGAAACAAAAATCGACCCGGAGGTAATTTCTTCATTTTTCGCAACTGTGTCGAAATTGTATGAAATTTGACAGTTTGATCGGAAACAAAAATCTCGCCGGTGGCAATTTCGTCATTTTTTGCGACGGTGTCGGAAAGGTCTAAAATTTAAGTGGTTCATCGGAAACAAAAACCGCGCTGGGGCAATTTCGTCATTTTTCTCGACTGTGCCGGAATGGGCAAAAATTTGACAGGTTGATCTGAAACAAAAACTGCGCCGGGGGTAATTGCGTAATTTTTCGCGACTGTGTCGGAATGGGCTAAAATTTGACAGGTTGATCGGAAACAAAAACCGCGCCAGGGGCAATTTCGTCACTTTTCTCGACTGTATCAGAATGGGCTGAAAGTTGACAGGTTGATCGGAAACAAAAATCAAGCCGGGTGCAATTTCGTCAATTTTCGCGACTACGTCGGAATGGGCACAAATTTGACAGGTTGATCGGGAACAAAAACCGCGCCGTGGGTAATTTCGTAATTTTTCACGACTATGTCGGAATGGGCAAAAATTTGACAGGTTGATCGGAAACAAAAATCGTGCAGGGGGCAATTTCGTCATTTTTCGCGGCTGTGTCGGAATGGGCTAAAACTTGACAGGTTGATCGGGAACAAAAATCGCGCTGGGGGAAACTTCGTCATTTTTCTCGACAGTGTCGGAATGGGCTGAAATTTGAAAGGTTGATCGGAAACGAAAATCGCGCAGGGGGCAATTTCGTCATTTTTCGCGACTTTGTCGGATTTAGCTAAAATTTGACAGGTTGATCGGGAACAAAAATCGCGCCTGGGATAATTTCGTAATTTTTCGTGACTGTGTCGGAATGGGCTTAAATTTGATAGGTTGATCGGAAACAAAAATCGCACAGGGGGCAATTTCGTCATTTTTCGCGGTTGTGTCCGAATGGGCTCAAATTTGACAGGTTCATCGGGAACAAAAACTGCGCCGGGGGTAATTTCGTAATTTTTCGCGACTGTGTCGAATGGGCTAAAATTTTACAGGTTGATCGGAAATAAAAATCGCGCCGGGGGCAATTTCGTCATTTTTCTCGACTGTGTCGGAATGGGCTAAAATTTGACAGATTGATCGGAAACAAAAATCGCGCCGGGGGCAATTTCGACACTTTTCGCGACGCTGTCGGAATGGGCCGAAATTTGGCAGGTTGATCGGAAACAAAATCGTGCCGGGGAAAATGTCGTCATT
>NW_019237787.1:0-1978 GCF_002742605.1 Olea europaea var. sylvestris | reverse complement strand
ATTCTTTCGAAAAATGGTCGAAATCCCTCGAACGTCACGAAGAAGTTGTGAGTTGAATCCAAAACGGTCGCTACATTTCCAAATAGTACTCATGGGCCCAAAACAGACGCCGTGTGCAACAGTTATGCTCAATTCTTCGCACGCCGACTATCCAAGCGTTCCAAATATAAAAGTACTCATTCATTCGAAAAATGGTCGAAATCCCTCGAATGTCACGAAGAAGTTGTGAGTTCAATCCAAAACGGTCGCTACATTTCTAAAAAGTACTCATGGGCCCAAAACGGACGCCGTGTGCAACAGTTACGCTCAATTCTTCGTACACCGACTATCCAACAGTTCCAAATATATAAGTGTCCATTCTTTCGAAAAATGGTTGAAATCCCTCGAACGTCACGAAGAAGTTGTGAGTTGAATCCAAAACGGTCGCTACATTTCTAAAAAGTACTCATGGGCCCAAAACGGACGCCGTGTGCAACAGTTACGCTCAATTCTTCGTACGCCGACTATCCAAGCGTTCCAAATATAAAAGTGCTCATTCTTTCGAAAAGTGGCAAAAATCCCTTGAACGTCATGACAAAGTTGTGGGTTCATTCCAAAACGGTCGCTACATTTCCAAAAAGTACTTATGGACCCAAAATGGACATCGTGTGCAAAAGTTACGCTCAATTCTTCGTACGCCGATTATCCAAGCGTTCCAAATATCAAAGTGCTCATTCTTTCGATAAATGGCCGAAATCCCTCGAACGTCACGACGAAATTGTGAGTTCAATCCAAAACGATCTCTACATTTCCAAAAAGTACTTATGGGCCCAAAACGGACGTCGTGTGCAAAAGTTACGCTCAATTCTTCGAATGCCGACTATCCTAGCGTTCCAAATATAAAAGTGCTCTTTCATTCGAAAAATGGTCGAAATCCCTCGAACGTCATGAAGAAGTTGTGAGTTCTATCCAAAACGGTCGCTACATTTCCAAAATGTACTTATGGGCCCAAAACGGACGCCCTGTGCAAAAGTTACGCTCAATTCTTCGCACGTCGACTATCCAAGCGTTCCAAATATAAAAGTGTTCATTCTTTCGAAAAATGGCCGAAATCCCTCGAACGTCATGACGAAGTTGTGAGTTCAATCCAAAACGATCGCTACATTTCCAAAAAGTACTTAAGGGCCCAAAACGGACACCATGTGCAAAAGTTACGCTCAATTCTTCGTACACCGACTATCCAACAGTTCCAAATATATAATTGTCCATTCTTTCGAAAAATGGTCGAAATCCCTTGAACGTCACGAAGAAGTTGTGAGTTGAATCCAAAACGGTCGCTACATTTCCAAAAAGTACTCATGGGCCCAAAACGGACGCCGCGTGCAACAGTTATGCTCAATTCTTCGCACGTCGACTATCCAAGCGTTCCAAATATAAAAGTGCTCATTCATTCGAAAAATGGTCGAAATCCCTCGAACGTCACGAAGAAGTTGTGAGTTCTATCCAAAACGGTCGCTACATTTCCAAAAAGTACTTATGGGCCCAAAACGGATGCCGTGTGCAAAAGTTACGCTCAATTATTCCCACGTCGACTATCCAAGCGTTCCAAATATAAAAGTGTTCATTCTTTCGAAAAATGGCCGAAATCCCTCGAACGTCACGACGAAGTTGTGAGTACAATCCAAAACGGTCGCTACATTTCCAAAAAGTACTTGTGGGCCCAAAACGGACGCCGTGTGCAAAAGTTACGCTCAATTCTTCGAATGCCGACTATCCTAGCGTTCGAAATATAAAGGTGCTCATTCTTTCGAAAAATGGTCGAAATCCCTCGAACGTCATGAAGAAGTTGTGAGTTCAATCCAAAACGGTCGCTGCATTTCCAAAAATTACTTATGGGCCAAAAACGGACACCGTGGGCAAAAGTTACGCTCAATTCTTCGTACCCCGACTATCCAAGCGTTCCAAATATAAAAGTGCTCATTCTTTCGAAAAGTGGCAA
>NW_019237786.1:0-1978 GCF_002742605.1 Olea europaea var. sylvestris | reverse complement strand
AATGGGCTAAAATTTGGCAGGTTGATGGGAAACAAAAATTGCGCCAGGGGCAATTTCGTCATTTTAAGCAATGGTGTCGGAATTGACTAAAATTTGACAGGTTTATCGAAAACAAAAACCGCGCCAGGGGCAATTTCGTCATTTTTCGCGACGGTGTCGGAATGGGCTAAAATTTGACGGGTTGATCGGAAACAAAAACCGCGCCAGGGGCAATTTCGTCATTTTTCGCGACGGTGTCGGAATGGGCTAAAATTTGACAGGTTGATCGAAAACAAAAACCGCGCCGGGGGCAATTTCGTCATTTTACGCAACGGTGTCGGAATGGGCTAAAATTTGGCAGGTTGATCGGAAACAAAAACCGCGTCAGAGTCAATTTCGTCATTTTTCGCGACGGGGTCGGAATGGGCTAAAATTTGACAGGTTGATCGAAAACAAAAACCGCGCCGGGGGCAATTTCGACCTTTTTCGCGACGGTGTCGGAATGGGCTCAAATTTGACAGGTTGATCGGAAACAAAAATCGTGCCTTGGGGCAATTTCGTCATTTTTTGCGACGGTGTCGAAATGGTCTCAAAGTTGACAGGTTGATCGGAAACAAAAATCGCGTCGAGGGCAATTTTATTATTTTTCGCGACCGTGTCGGAATGGGCTAAAATTTGACAGTTGATCGAAAACATAAACCGCGCCTGGGGCAATTTCGTCATTTTCGCGACGGTGTCGGAATGGGCTCAAATTCGACAGGTTGATCGGAAACAAAAACCGCGTCGGAGGCAATTTCGTCACATTTCGCGATGGTGTCGGAATGGGCTCAAATTTGACAGGTTGATCGGAAACAAAAATCGCGCCGGGGCAATTTCGTTATTTTTCGCGACTGTGTCGAAGTGGGCTAAAATTTTACAGGTTGATCGGAAACAAAAATCGCGCTAGGGGCAATTTCGTCATTTTTCGCGACGGTGTCGGAATGGGCTAAAATTTGACAGGTAGAACGGAAACAAAAATCGCGTCGGGGGCAATTTTGTCATTTTACATGACGGTGTGGAAATAGGCTCAAAATTGATAGGTTGATCGGAAACAAATATCGCGCCAGGGGCAATTTCGTCATTTTACGCAACGGTGTCGGAATGGGCTCAAATTTGACAGGTTGATCGGAAACAAAAACCGCGTCGAAGGCAATATCGTCATTTTTCGGGACGGTGTCGGAATGGGCTAAAATTTGACAGGTAGATTGGAAACAAAAACAGCGCCGGAGGCAATTTCGTCAATTTAAGCGACGGTGTCGGAATGGGCTCAAATTTGACAAGTTGATCGGAAACAAAAATCGCGCCGGAGGGAATTTCGTCATTTTTCGCGACTGTGTCGGAATCGGCTAAAATTTGACAGGTTGATCGGAAACAAATTTCGCGTCGGGGGCAATTTCGTCATTTTACGCGACGGTGTCGGAATGGTCTCAAATTTGACAGGTTGATCGGAAACAAAAACCGTGCCGGGGTCAATATCGTCATTTTTCGGGGCGGTGTCGGAATGGGCTAAAATTTGACAGGTAGATCGGAAACAAAAATCGTGCCGGGGGCAATTTCGTCATTTTTCGCGACGGTGTCGAAATGGGCTAAAATTTGGCAGGTCGATCGGAAACAAAAATCGATTCAGGGGTAATTTCGTAATTTTTCGCGACGATGACGGAATGGGCTAAAATTTAACAAGTTGATCGGAAAAAAGAACCGCGTCGAAGGCAATTTAGTCATTTTTTGCAACGGTGGCGGAATGGGCTCAAATTTGACAGGTTGATTGGAAAAAAAATCTCGTCGGGGGCAATTTCGTCATTTTTAGTGACAGTGTCGGAGTGGGCTAATATTTGACAGGTTGATCGGAAACAAAAATCGCACCAAGTGCAATTTCATCATTTTTCGCGACGGCGTCGGAATGGGCTAAAATTTGGCAGGTTGCTGGGAAACAAAAATTGCGCCGGGGGCAATTTTGTCA
>NW_019237785.1:0-1978 GCF_002742605.1 Olea europaea var. sylvestris | reverse complement strand
AATTGCTTCCCCCCACAAATTATGTGGTAAACCAGAACTAACCAACATAGCGTTCATCATCTCTTTTAGAGTGCGATTTTTGCATTCTGCAATACCGTTTAATTGAAGTGAATACAGAGCTGTAGTTTGATGAATAATCCCAGAATCTGAACAAAATCCATCAAATGGTGCTCCATATTCCCCACCTCTATCACTACGAACAATTTTTATTCGTTTGCTTAGTTGATTCTCAACCTCATTCTTGTACTGTTTAAATGCTTCTAAAGCCTCGTCTTTACTCCTTAACAAAAATACATAACAATACCTTGTGCAATCATCTATAAAAGTAATAAAATACTTTTTACCTCCTCTAGTTTGCACAAACTTTAAATCACAAATATCACTGTGAATTAATTCTAGAGGATTCGAGTTCCTTTCAACTAAATGAAATGGTGTTTTTGCTAATTTAGCCTCTACACATGTTTCGCATCGATGATTTTGATCAAATGATATTGAAGGTAATAAATCTAAACTTACTAATCTTCGTAATATATTAACATTTACATGTCCTAACCAATCGTGCCATAAGTTAGAAGACTCGATCAAGTAAGTAGAAGATTTATTTTTATTAATATCAAAATCACGGAGTACAGGCATTACATTCAATTTGAATAGCCCATTGGCTAAGTACCCTTTGCCTACAAACATTCCATTTTTGGTGAGTACAAACTTGTCAGATTCAAATACCAGCCTAAACCCATTCTTACTTAAAAGAGCTCCGGATACCAAGTTTTTGCGTTTATGGGGAACATGCAGCACATCGATGAGTGTTACTTCTTTCCCTGATGTCATCTTCAGCACTACTTTACCTAGACCAATAACTTTTGATGATGCTGAGTTGCCCATGAAGAGTTGCCGTCCATTGATAGGAGTGTAAGATGAAAACATCTCCTTATCCGCACAAACGTGACGAGTAGTGCCAGTATGAAAGAACCATTCTCTCGGATTATCCACCATGTTTGCTTCAAATACAACAGCCGAGAGCATTAGTTTAGACACCCCATTAGACAGCTTGTCTTCTTCAGTCAAGTGCACTTGGTCCTTTTTGTTTTGCTTTTTTTGCCGGCAGTCCTTTGCAATATGACCAGGCTTACCGCAGTTATAGCAATCTCCTTTGAATTTCTTGGCCTTGCTCTTTTGCTTGCTATTATTCGGGTACTTTCTTTTCTTACTAGTATTTGGCTCCACCAAGTGGACTTTAGCCTTCATTTGCTGCTTTCCAGACTTCTTTCAGCATTTCGATTGTCTTCCTCAATTCTTAATCTAACAATCAAATCTTCAAGTCCCATTTCCTTGCGTTAATGTTTCAGGTAGTTCTTGAAATCTTTCCACATTGGTGGTAATTTTTCGATAATTGCAGCTACCTGAAAATGGTTCACAGAGCTTCATGCCTTCTGCATGTATATCGTGCAAGATAAGTTGTATCTCTTGGACTTGAGTCATTACTGTTTTAGAATCTACCATTTTGAAGTCCAGGAATTTGCCTACAACAAATTTCTTCAATCCGGCATCTTCTGTTTTGTACTTCTTTTCCAATGACTCCCATAGTAATTTAGTCGTTTTGACGGAACAGTATACGTTGTATAGTGTGTTGTCAAGGCAATTGAGGATGTAATTTCTGCACAAGAAGTCACTATGACTCCAAGCATCAAATGCTGCTCGTTTTTGAGAATCTGTTTCCTTCTCCTCAACAGTTGGAGCATCCTCTTTCAAGATTTTGACCAGATTCACAATCGTGAGATAGAACAACATTTTCTATTGCCATCTCTTAAAATCCACTCCCGTGAATTTTTCCAATTTCTCCCCATGAGCATTGTTAGGGGGTACGACAGACGTATTAGGGGGTACAACAGACATACTATTACTTTCCATTATCGTTTTAAGATTGTTGAAAAATAATAGCAAATAACAGTGTTACCGTAATTTATATTTGGGCAGA
>NW_019237784.1:0-1978 GCF_002742605.1 Olea europaea var. sylvestris | reverse complement strand
ATTTGAAATGTTTGATCGGAAACAAAAATCGAACTGGGGCAATTTCGTCATTTTTCACGACGTTGTCGGAATGGGCTAAAACTCGACAGATTGATCGGAAACAAAAATCGCTCCGGAGGAAATTTCGTCATTTTTTGCGACGGTGTCGGAATGGGCGAAAATTTGATAGGTTGATCGGAAACGAAAATCGCCCCGGGGGCAATTTCGTCATTTTTCTCGATGGTGTCGGAATGGGCTAAAATTGACTGATTCATCGAAAACAAAAATCGCGCCGAGGGAAATTTCGTCATTTTTCGCGACGTTGTCGGAATGGGCTGAAATTTGGCAACCAAAATCGCGCTGGGGGCAATTTCGTCATTTTTCGCGACGGTGTCGGAATGTGATAAAATTTGACAGATTGATCGGAAACCAAAATCGCGCCGGGGGTAATTTCGTCATTTTTCGCGACGGTGTCGGAACGGGCTAAAATTTGACAGATTGATCCGAAACAAATATCGCGTCGGGACAATTTCGTCATTTTTCTCGACGGTGTCGGAATGGGCTATAATTTGACAGTCTGATCGGAAACAAAAATCGAGCCGGGGGCAATTTCGTCATTTTTCGCGACGGTGTCGAAATTGGCTTAAATTTGACAGATTGATCGGAAACAAAAATCGAGGCGAGGGCAATTTCGTCATTTTTCTCGACGGTGTCAGAATGGTCTAAAATTTGACTGATTCATCGGAAACAAAAATCGCTCCAGGGGCAATTTCATCATTTTTCGCGACGTTGTCGGAATTGGCTGAAATTTGGCGACAAAAATCGCGCGGGGGTAATTTCGTTATTTTTCGCGACGGTGTCGAAATGGGCTAAAATTTGACAAATTGATCGGAAACAAAAATCGAGGTGAGGGCAATTTCGTCATTTTTCGCGACGGTTTCGGATTGGGTTAAAATTTGAAAGATTCATCGGAAACAAAAATCGCGCTAGGGGCAATGTCGTCACATTTCGCGACGTTGTCGGAATGGGCTGAAATTTGGCAACCAAAATCGCGCAGGGGCAATTTTGACATTTTTCGCGACGATGTCGGAATGGGCTAAAATTTGACAAATTGATCGGAAACAAAAATCGAGGCGGGGCAATTTCGTCATTTTTCGCGACGATGTTAGAATGGGCTAAAATTTGACTGATTGATCGGAAACAAAAATCGCACCGGGGGAATTTCGTCATTTTTCACGACGATTTCGGAATGGGCTAAAATTTTACAGGTTGATTGGAAACAAAAATCGCGCCGGGGGCAATTTCGTCATTTTTCGTGACGGTGTCGGAATGGGCTAAAATTCTACAAGTTGATTGGAAACAAAAACTGCGCCAGGGGCAATTTCGTCATTTTTCACGATAGTGTCGGAATGGACGAAAATTTGACAGATCGATCGGAAACAAAAATCGCGCCGGGGGCAATTTCGTCAGTTTTTCGGAACGGTGTCGGAATGGTCTAAAATTTGACAGGTCGATCGGAAACAAAAACCGAGCCGGGGGCAATTTCGTCATTTTTCGTGACGGTGTCGAAATGGGCTAAAATTTAACAGGTGGATTGGAAACAAAAATCGCGCCGGGGGAAATTTTGTCATTTTTCGCTATGTGTCGTAATGGGCTAAAATTTGAAAGATTGATCGGTAACAAAAATCCGGCCGGGTGCAATTTCGTCGTTTTTCGCGACGGTGTCGGAAAGGGCTATAATTTGACAAATTGATCGGAAACAAAAATCGTGCCGGGGGCAATTTCTTCATTTTTCGTGACGGAGTCGGAATAGGCTGAATTTGACAGGTTGATGGGAAACAAAAATCGCGCCGAGGGCAATTGCGTCATATTTCGTGACGGTGTCGGAATAGGCTAAACTTTTACAGGTTGATCGGAAACAAATTCGCTCTGGGGGTAATTTAGTCATTTTTCGCGACGGTGTCGGAATGGGCTAAAATTTGACAGGTTGATCGGAAAC
>NW_019237783.1:0-1978 GCF_002742605.1 Olea europaea var. sylvestris | reverse complement strand
GACGGTGTCGGAGTGGGCTAAAATTTGACAATTGATCGGAAACCAAAATCGCGTCGAGGGCAATTTCGTCACTTTTCGCGACGTCGTCGGAATGGGCCGAAATTTGGCAGGTTGATCGGAAACGAAAATCGTGCCGGGGAAAATTTCGTCATTTTTCGCGACGGAGTTGGAATGGGCTAAAATTGGACAATTGATCGGAAACAAAAATCGCGTCGAGGGCAATTTAGTCATTTTTCGCGACGCTGTCGGAATTGGCCAAAATTTGGCAGGTTGGTCGGAAACAAAAATCGTGCCGGGGAAAATTTCGTCATTTTCCGCGACGGTGTCGGAATTTGCTAAAATTTGACAATTGATCGGAAACAAAAATCGCGCCGGGGGCAATTTCGTCATTTTTCGCGACGCTGCCTGAATGGGTCGAAATTTGGTAGGTTGATCGGAAACAAAAATCGCGCCGGGGGCGATTTCGTCATTTTTCGCGACGGTGTCGGAATAGGCTGAAATTTGACAGATTGATCGGAAACAGAAATCGCACCGGGGGCGATTTCGTCATTTTTCACGACGCTGCCGGAATGGGCCGAAATTTGGCAGGTCGATCGGAAACAAAAATCGAACCGGGGGCAATTTCGTGATTTTTCGCGACGGTGTCGGAATGGGCAAAAATTTGGCAGATTGATCTTGAAAAAAATCGCGCCGGGGGTAATTTCATCATTTTTCACGACGGTGTCGTAAGTTGCTGAAATTTGGCAGGTCGATTGGAAACAAAAATCGCGCCGTGGGCAATTTCGTCATTTTTCGCGACGCTTTCCTAGTGGGCCGAAATTTGGCAGGTTGATCGGAAACAAAAATCGTGCAGGGGAATATTTCGTCATTTTTCGCGACGATGTCGGAATGGGCTAAAATTTGACAATTGATCGGAATCAAAAATCGCGCCGGGGGCAAATTCGTCATTTTTTGCGACAGTGTCGAAATCGTCTAAAATTTGACAATTGATCGGAAACAAAAATCGCGCCGGGGGCAATTTCGTCATTTTTCGCGACGGTGTCGGAATGGGCTAAAATTTGACAGATTGATCGAAAACAAAAATCGCGCAGGGGGCAATTTCGTCACTTTTCGCGACGCTGTCGGAATGGGCTAAAATTTGACAGATTGATCGGAAACAAAAATCGCGCCGGGGGCAATTTCGTCACTTTTCGTTACGCTGTCGGAATGGGCCGAAATTTGGAAGGTTGATCGGATACAAAATCGTGCCGGGGAAAATTTCGTCATTTTTCACGACGGTGTCGGAATGGCCTAAAATTTGGCAGGTTGATCGGAAACAAAAATCGCGCCGGGCGCAATTTCGTCATTTTTCGCGACGGTGTCGGAATTGGCTAAAATTTGGCAGGTTGATCGGAAACCAAAATCGCGCCGGGGGCAAATTCGTCATTTTTCGCGACGGTGTCGGAATGGGCTGAAATTTGGCAGGTTGATCGGAAACAAAAATCTCGTCGGGGGCAATTTCGTCATTTTTCGCGACGTTGTCGAAATGGGCTAAAATTTGACAGATTGATCAGAAACAAAAATCTTCCCGGGGGCAATTTCGTCATTTTTCTCGACGGTGTCGGAATAGGCTGAAATTTGACAGATTGATCGGAAACAAAAATCGAACCGGGGGCAATTTCGTGATTTTTCGCGACGGTGTCGGAATGGGCAAAAATTTGGCAGATTGATCTGGAAAAAAATCGCGCCGGGGGTAATTTCATCATTTTTCACGACGGTGTCGTAAGTTGCTGAAATTTGGCAGGTCGATTGGAAACAAAAATCGCGCCGTGGGCAATTTCGTCATTTTTCGCGACGCTGTCCTAGTGGGCCGAAATTTGGCAGGTTGATCGGAAACAAAAATCGTGCAGGGGAATATTTCGTCATTTTTCGCGACGGTGTCGGAATGGGCTAAAATTTGACAATTGATCGGAATCAAAAATCGCGCCGGGGGCAAATT
>NW_019237782.1:0-1978 GCF_002742605.1 Olea europaea var. sylvestris | reverse complement strand
AAACAAAAATCGCGCCGGGGCAATTTTGACATTTTTCGCGACGGTGTCGAAACGGGCTGAAATTTGGCTGGTTGATGGGAAACGAAATTCGCGCCGGGGCAATCTCAGTCATTTTTCGCGACGGTGCCGAAACTGGCTGAAATTTGACTGGTTGATCAGAAACAAAAATCGCGCCGGGCAATTTTAGTCATTTTTTTGCGACGGTGTCGAAACGGGCTGAATTTTAGCTGGTTGACCGGGAACAAAAATAGCTCCGGGGCAATTTCGTCATTTTTTGTAACGGTGTCGAAACGGGCTGAAATTTGGCTGGTTCATCGGAAAAAAAATCGCGCGGGGGCAATTTTAATACTTTTTCGCGACGATGACGAAATTGGCTGAAATTTGACTGGTTGATCGGAAACAAAAATCGCACCGGGGCAATTTCGTCATTTTTCGCGAGGGTGTCGAAACGGGTTGAAATTTGGCTGGTTGATCGGAAAAAAAATCGCGTAGGGGCAATTTAAGTCATTTTTCGGGACGGTGTCGAAACTGGCTGAAATTTGACTGGTTGATCAGAAACAAAATCGCGCCGGGGCAATTTCGTCATTTTTCGCGACGGCATCGAAACTGGCTTAAATTTGACTGGTTGATCGGAAACAAAAATCGCGCCGGGGTAATTTCGACATTTTTCGCGACGGTGTCGAAACGTGCTGAAGTTTGGCTGGTTGATGGGAAACAAAAATCGCGCCGGGGCAATTTTAGTCATTTTTCGCGACGGTGTCGAAACTGACTGAAATTTCACCGGTTGATCGGAAACAAAAATCGCACCGGGGCAATTTCGTCATTTTTCGCGACGGTCTCGAAACGGGCTGAAATTTGGTTGGTTGATGATCGGAAAAAAAAATCGCGTCGGGGCAATTTAAGTCATTTTTCGCGACGGTGTCGAAACTGGCTGAAATTTGACTGGTTGATCGGAAACAAAATCACGCCGGGGCAATTTCGTCATTTTTCGCGACCGCGGCGAAACTGGCTGAAACTTGACTGGTTGATCGGAAGCGCCGGGGCAATTTCGTCATTTTTCGCGACGGCGTCGAAACGTGCTGAAATTTGGCTGGTTGATGGGAAACAAAAATCGCGCCGGGGCAATTTTAGTCATTTTTCGCGACGGTGTCGAAACTGGCTGAAATTTGACTGGTTGATCGGAAACAAAAATCGCACCGGGGCTATTTTGACATTTTTCGCGACGGTGTTGAAACGGGCTAAAATTTGGTTGGTTGATCGGAAAAAAAAATCGCGTCGGGGCAATTTAATCCATTTTTCGCGACGGTGTCGAAACTGGCTGAAATTTGACTGGTTGATCGGAAACAAAATCGCGCCGGGGCAATTTCGTCATTTTTCGCGACGGTGTCGAAACTGGCTGAAATTTGACTGGGTGATCGGAAACAAAATCGCGCCGGGGCAATTTTAGCCACTTTTCGCGACGGTGTCGAAACTGGCTGAAATTTGACTGGGTGATCGGAAACAAAATCGCGCCGGGGCAATTTTAGCCACTTTTCGCGACGGTGTCGAAACTGGCTGAAATTTGACTGGGTGATCGGAAACAAAATCGCGCCGGGGCAATTTTAGCCACTTTTCGCGACGGTGTCGAAACTGGCTGAAATTTGACTGGGTGATCGGAAACAAAATCGCGCCGGGGCAATTTTAGCCACTTTTCGCGACGGTGTCGAAACTGGCTGAAATTTGACTGGGTGATCGGAAACAAAATCGCGCCGGGGCAATTTTAGCCACTTTTCGCGACGGTGTCGAAACTGGCTGAAATTTGACTGGGTGATCGGAAACAAAATCGCGCCGGGGCAATTTCGTCATTTTTCGCGACGGCGTCGAAACTGGCTTAAATTTGACTGGTTATCGGAATAAAAACTCGCGCCGGGGCAATTTTGACATTTTTCGCGACGGTGTCGAAACATGCTGAAATTTGGCTGGTTGATGGGAAACAAAA
>NW_019237781.1:0-1979 GCF_002742605.1 Olea europaea var. sylvestris | reverse complement strand
AATAAAAGATTACAAGAATTTTACCTAAATTAGAATTCTAACAAAATAGGAAATTCGCATAAAAAGGAAACTTTCGCCAAAATTTTGTACCATGCGACCGAATGGTTTATTGGTGTGCGGTAGCACAGGTCTTTCAAACAGCCTCCTTCGATTCTTGGATTGCCACCATGCGATCACATGGTGTACACAGCTATGCCTACCGCATAGTTGTGTACTTCAACTCCACCTTCGGCCGCTTGTATCGAATTGATCCAAATGGTTTCGGCTCTCAACCACAACATGGAACTTGCCCTATTTTGCGCCACAATCATCGTTTCATCAATTGTTGATTGAACTAATAGCCCCATTGCTTGATTTACTCGCTTTGCCCTCGAACACGTCATCGGTCCCCCTTCGATAATCAACGGGTCTCGTCCTGAGCTTGTCTTCGTTGGGCTCGGCTCTTGAATCACATCATAATTACAAAAAGAGAATTATACTATCACGTTCTTGATAAAAGAGAATTATGCTATCACGTTCTTGAAAAAAGAGAATTGTACTATCACATTCTTATAACATGTTTAAATGCAGGAGATGAGTTGGAGAAGCTTGCTTTAGGAGTCAGCTTTTCTTCTGCCAAACTTTTTGAGGTTGGTGGAGGAATCATGGGAAATTTAATAGCCACGCGCTAAGACGATTGTTTCTCCAATCTTCTTCCTTTTAGGCACATTGATTTTCAGACTATGAGATCACCTCAAGGACTCCTTTGACATCCAAGGGTCATTGACTGACCATAAAACCCTGTTCATCTGGCTTTGTGAAATTTCAGAAGGTAACTAGATCCGTGCCTTTTATATAGTCGGCGAGTCATTATGTTTAGGGAATAAGACTTACGGACATCGATCCTATTACAAACATATCTAAGCCATGTAATTTCTCCAAATAATTCAATGATAAATTACAATTATCCCGTATGAAATTCAAGGTGTTGATGTTGAATACATTTGTTTGGAATATGACAAAGATTAGTGGGAGTTTATTGTGATTTGTCTTAAATTTCCCTGGGGTCCTCTTCTCAATGTATAAAAGTCTCTCATGTGAATGTGAGCAGTGGTTTTTATGCTAATAAAGAGTAAACATCTAAACACTACAAAAAATTACTATACTTTGGCTAAAAGTAAAAAAATAAATTCTAAACTTAATCTCATGGATGTTACATAACAAATAATGTTCACATGAAACCTGCAGTTTGGCTATGCAAAATTTCAAGAAAATTTAGATTAACTTTTTATATGATTTTTACGTATCCCGACCTCAGAATTAAGTTGCCTAAAGTTTTGCAGGACGCAAGGCTTTGCTGAGGATATTAAATATAGAGAATAGTACAAGTTAATGATTTATTGTATTTGAAGTGTGTATCTTGGTATTTGTGATAGGAATTGGTAGCTGCTGGAGTTATGTATTTTTCTTTTGAGTATTCAATTCTGGAAAAGTAATATTATTGCACATCTGAATATTTTAAGAACATGGCTTAATTTATTGTTGTGGTTGTAGATAAATTTTAACTGTGCTTCAAGCGGGAAAAATGTAAAATTCGGATATTGCTACTCAAGAGACTAGTGCTGGAAGAAAATGCCAAGTAAGATAATGGCTAGTATTAACACAAATAGTAGACTATAAAGTTCCAACAAAATTTCAACAACTCCCTTTTCTTTACAACATCTGTGGTGCTTTGGACGTGGATGGTTGTAGGACTGGAACTCATTGAATTCCCTGAAGTCTGACATGAACAACCCTTAGTGTCTTATTCTTAACATTATGCGGCATTAAGTTTGGATCAAACAGCTCGACTATTGGAAATGCTGTAAAATATTGTTTTCAATTGATAAACATATTTATTTATTTATTGGCTAATGAATTGATTTGCTAAGACAAGATGCAATTGTTAAGACGAGATGAAAAGGTTATGTGCTTAGCCCATAGGTAATAGAATTACATAG
>NW_019237780.1:0-1979 GCF_002742605.1 Olea europaea var. sylvestris | reverse complement strand
TAATGAAAATCTGTAAAAACTTAATTATTGTACTAGAACCGATAAAAAAGTTGCACTGAAAAAGAACTTTTACAAAATAATTCCTATCTTAATAAATCTAATCAGTATAATTAACGAGGTAGGATCAGATAAAGTTCATGCATATCAAAGTGCTCGTGTTCATTTTGTAACAATCAACACTTCTTCTGCATTTTATTTATGGACATTTTCAACATCATGGTATTTCTACATAACTCTTTGATTATCAATTCGATGTTCAAATTTGCTTATTGATTTAATGTTTGCTTTTGTAATTTCTCTCTTTTGTTGCCTTTGCATTTAAATGCCCTTTCGTCGGGTTATATTTGCTTCGTGGTTGCTTATTTTTGACTTTTTTGTTCGGTTGGAGAATATGCATTGTTATAATTATATTCTCGATTTTCTGTTCTATATCTGATTTTGATTTCTGTCTCTTACATTTGTTTGGCTTCAAAACATTTCAAGCTTTATGATATTTGTGTAAATTTTTTTGACTCACCTTAACATGGTGTTCTAAAGCTACCGGCAATTCTAAAACCTCTTATGGGATTAATTAGCAATAGACGTTTGAAAAATATTGTGTCTGTAGTAATTGATTTTTATTTCTGAACTTCAGCCATTTCCATTTTGTTCACGAGCTTGTAATTATAATTATGGACTCTTCAATTCTTTACTTTGGGATATTGCTTTGGTTTAAGAAGGTGGTTACTTTTCTGTTTTTGGTGGTCCTTTATTTAAGAACTCTCTCTTGACTTCTCGCTGTCTTCTGTGATTGCATAGGCGAGGAGAATTTTTCCTACATTTTGGTCTCAATACAGAAAATGAGATGTTGCACACTTTCATTTTAGCAGTTGTTATGGAGTTGGGAATCTTGTTGCTCTTCCTCACAATTCCTACAAGCAGGTTTGGCTCATTCCATATTGAATGTTCTTCTTTTGCTTAATTTTCTAATAATTGAATGTATAATTTTTCGTCTTAGTACTTTTTTATTATTTTTTTCATGTCACTTATGTTGGGGAATTGGATTTTAATGAGATCACTGTTTCTCTTTGATTTCATTGTGGTTTCATATTTACAATAGATTTAATTGTTTGTTTTTTTTTCAATGGGTTCATGTATTGTTGAAGGAGATGTTCTCAAAATTATTTACGCATTTCTCGTTGTGTCCCAAGTAATTACCTTATTTCTTTGTGATACTACAAGAAGGAAGTTGTATATCTTTAGTGGAGGTCCGATTCATTTAATTTATGAGAAGTTTTTGTAATTTTTTTAGTTATGATTTGTCATGCTACTTGACGTGCATCATAATATGCTAAGCTTTTATGATGGGTTTAGTTAGGTTTCTTTATAATTTTTTCTCTTTCTTTATTTAGGGTTTGATCAACAAATATTTAAGGGTTTCCATTGTTTCTCCCTTTTTTTTAGATGGAGTTTGCAACTGATCAACTAGAGCAATTGTTTGGATGTTTATACTTAACTGGATTTTGTAGTTCTTGTTTCTGTGACTTGTGATAATTTTTGTTAGAATGTTTTTTTTTATGCTTTTTTAAAATCTTTGTTTGTCATGAGTTTGTTTGGGCAACTTAACATCTTCATCTAATAGTTGATCATAGTGACATCTAGAACATGAGCCCTCTAATGGGAAGGATTAAGAACTGATTTTAACAATTTGAAAACGATTGGATCTTTATGGACATGAGGAAATTTTTTAAGTTCCATACTAAAATATATATTTATGTTTTTAAATAGAACTATTATGAGGCTTTATTCCAGAGCTGGGAACTAGATTGTTGTGTAGAAAGACGAAGAACAAAGAAGATATATAATTTAAAAATGCCTATTTGGTTGAATGAGGTGATTCGGGTCGATTAGTGTAAATATTGTGTCTAGATTGTATGTATTACTGTTACATGATTTTATTTTATTTTATTATTTCTTTTTTTTTTTTTTTTTTTTTTTTT
>NW_019237779.1:0-1979 GCF_002742605.1 Olea europaea var. sylvestris | reverse complement strand
TCGGTCTGATCGTATGACTCATCATTGATGGTATGAACATCAAAATTTGGGTCTCTATAATAAGTCCCCTTGCTAAAATTTTTTATTCGCTCTTCTTCTCTTATCAATCGTTCATACCTAATCACGTTCGCGCTTAATTGGAAAAGGTCAAGAAATTTCTTGTCTTGAAATTTCTTTTTCAAGTCAAAGCTCAAACAATTTTGAGCGATTTTGACAAACTTTTTTTCGGGCAGATGTATAAAATATTTACTTCTTGCTATCTTGAACCTTTGGAGGAAGCCTTCTACCCATTCGTTTGGCATTTGACGTAGGTTCGCCAAATCGGCCAAAGTAACTTCAGACTCAATTTTATAAAATTGAGCGTGGAATAATTGTTCCAATTGTTGCCATGTTTGAACAGAATTCGCTGGCAAATTGATGAACCGGGAGAAAGCTACTCTTGTTAATGAATTAGGGAAAAGCCTCATTTTATGATAATCAGTTACGTCACCACTTTGCAGTGTGAATCGTCCTATGTGTTCTAGAGTAGACACCTCCCCTAAACCGATAAACAGTGAGAATTCTGGCACTTTATACCCTCTAAGCCATGGATATGCTTGGTCTATCCAATCAGGATATGGTTTTGTGTAAGTCGGCCTAATGACGGGACATACCCAAAAGCCATCTGGTCCTGTACGATTTTCATAATCTGATTTCTCAACATGACGTTGGAGTCATATGGAATCTCTACAGGTTGGTTGACCGGTTGATTTGCTTGAGGCCTGATATTTGGTCCTTGATTAGGAATAAAGTTACTATGATTTGAGCCATTGTTGCCATTAGCCTGAACATTTATTCCCTTATTAACACGTGGGGTATTCTGCCCGTTATTTAGGACATTATCTCTTACATTTGGATTACCCCCCAAGTTAGGCGTACCACTACCATTATTCTGATTTGGCGTTACACCATCCCCTTGGTTTGAAGTAGAGGGACCGAAATGTGGTTCTACCCCTTGACTTGGATTTAGGACTGGGGGATTATGTCCCACAATTTTCCTAGTTTGAAAGTGGTTTGCAAGAGGCGTAACTGGTTGACAAATTTGGCCTACTAACTTATTCATTATTTCATTCAAAGTATTCAGTTGTTTGGTCATGTTGTCATAATGTGCATTCCCATTCTGGGTAAATCTTTCCATATTATGAATATTTCGAATATTTACCTGTTCAACGACATTTTGTGTGAGTTCTCCAAGCAGTACACGCATAGTTTGAAGACTCAACTCCGCCATTGATTCGTAACGACTGTTACTGCTCTGATTCCGTCCATCTGTTCGTGGAGAGCTATGCTGCTCCTCATATCACTCGATCACAGACTGGACTCCTCCCTGACTTGCTGCTTCCTTATCGGATCTCTGAGGCATATTATTTCACATTTTGTATCTTCAACACCAAATACCACTGTCCCACTTAGCGTGCTAAATTGTTTCGCGCGGGTTAGTCGCTAACAATTAAAAAGGGATCAGACGATTGTGTAAGGGACAAACCTCTTGAGACAAAGTCCCAAAAATGGGTGTTTTTATTGGCGATGACTTTACAATTGGAAAATAAAAACAGAATGCCTCCAAGGGGCGCAAGTACATTAGTTACTGAAAAAGAAGTGTTTAAATCTAAACTAAGAAATTTAAAGTTACATAGTCTCTGTTTGAGAGTGTTTGATTCCGGGTCCTTTGCTCTATATCTTTTCTTCCTTTTGTACTCCCTGGATGATCTCTTCGTGATCAACCGCATAAAAACTGCTAGATCGCTCTATAACTGCCCACTTTCCTCGTAGTGGCCAACTTGTCACGGAACTGCTTTCTCTAACTGCTGCCATTACTTTTTTCGTTCAACCGTTTTCAATTGAATTCCTTGAATTGTGGAACGTGATAGGACTACTCAATAACTGCTTCATTAACTGCACTTTTGGGTAACCATAACATCTTATGTTTGCTAAGATGC
>NW_019237778.1:131162-133723 GCF_002742605.1 Olea europaea var. sylvestris | reverse complement strand
AATTTAATTAATTAATATTATTATTATAGAATGAAAATGACACAAATACCCTTAACTGTTATCTTTGAAAAATGAAAAAAAAATGCAAAATGGATATTGCACCAAAAAATGATGCAATGAACAGTGTTACACCAAATATGGCTAAACACTATTCATGTTGCACAATTTTGCACCAAAATGGTTGGAGGGAAGTTTGCACCAAATTTTGGTGCAATGGGATGCCCTTTGGAGATGTTCTTAGGGAGACGTGAGAAAATAGGAAGTGAGAAGTCAAAAGCAGACGGCAATGGAGTTGCTACTTAATGAAATCAACAAGTTTCAGAAGTCACAAGGAGAGAAAAATGCAGTTTCAAGGATTGGGAGTGTAAAAGGAATAGAGAACAGAGAATATAGATGGTAGTGTGAGCGTATGTTTGCGGGGATTCGGGTTTGTCCGCTTCCATCTTCAACGATGTGAAGCATAGACAAAGCACACGTTCGAGGTTTTTTTATTTTTGTACATACAATATATGATTTAAAAGTAAAAAAAAAAGTAATAAATTTACTTTTATAAAATTATTATGAAAATATATGATTGAAAATGAATTTAAAAAAAAAATTGATTAGTGGGGATCAAACTTGAAGTGTCTTTGGCAAAGTTTAAGCCCCTGTTTAACATCATTTATTTTAAGACTTTTTTTATATACTCATTTTTAACTATACATTCACACAATAAAATACATTGCATGTAAATTTAAAATTCTTTCCTACTTTCTAATCAAAGATTCTCCAAAACTTCACTATTCAAAACATTGAAAATCCCGAATAATGGCCATCAAGTAAGGGCTAAGTATATGTTTTGGCTATTTTTCAAATGGATATTCTGAAGAGTAATTTTTTTTTTAAAATATATGATTAAGAAGTAGAGACTGTAGAGCAAATTTTTGAATTTACAAGTAAAATTATTTAATAAAAAAATGTGTGGTTGAAAATAATTTAAGAATAAATTACTTTTAAAGAATGAAGTTCAAATAGGGGTTAAATATTAATTTAAATTGATTAGACATACGTTTAAAGAATGGGATTTGGGCTCGCAGGTTGGTATATTGGGACATCAGGATGGAGGGTTGTATGGTGATGGTGGTGACAGATGAGAAATTACTAAAATAACTTATTTCTGAGTAATTTGTTTGAAATTTACCAATGTTCTTGTAAATGAAATTTGTTATAAGAGCCAAACATGCTCTAAATAATATAAATAGTATTTTTGTAGCAATTACCCTTAACTTATTTTAAACAAAATATAATTTATTAATTTTTATTATAGACAACACAAAAGATTAGGATAATGTCAATTTACTAAGTTCGTGTAGTCTACATCAATCAACTATTAAGAAATACTTCCCAAGGCCAACACTTGTTACAAAGAGCAAAAGGTAAGACAATCCACTTTTAATTTCTTGCAAGTCAAAATCATTTTTTTTTTCAAGTGTTGTTGTAACAACTTTAGCTCAAAAAAAAAAAAAAAGTACTAAAATATTTCATTAGTGAGTTTTGGGGCTCAAATTTATTGATTTTTTCCTCTTTTTTTTTTTTCCTTTTTAAAGTTGCCATAGCACAATTCAAATGTGACAAAGTGTTGAAAGAAAATTAATCATTTTATAAAAATTAACTTAAAACAACTTTCTTATTAGTGGAATTGAAATTGAATCTAAACTAAAAATTGTCTCACTTTTACAAATCCATATAACATACGTGTAGAATAGCCTTTTGTCCCAAAATATTCCGAGTCCAAACCATCTCAATAAGAAAAAACGAAGATTTTTGTGTAGTACTAATATATTTGTTAATTTTCTAATCATTTATCATTTAAGAGAAGCTCTGAAAAAGACGAATTCAATTGATTTATATATATATATGGTTAATTAAAAGATGTGAAATGTAAAGGTACATACATGATCTGTAGAAGAGCCACCTCTGCACAAGGCTAAACATTTTATTTGAACGAACTATTTTTTTAACTATCTTTGAAAAAAAAAATCACAAAATCTCCACAAATTTGGGCTAAATAATCATTGTCCCTTGGCCCCTATGAGTAGCCTTTGGAATTTGGGGGGGGGGTGCCCATAGAGCTTTTACAGGAAAGACACATGGGGGTGGGCCCCATGTGAATATTTTATTGAGGTGGGCTCCACTAATGTGTGTATTCTGTGAAGTACTTGTATGTTTTTCCTCTGTAAGTATAGCACAATTCTTTGTAAGGGTGATTGTTTTCCATTTCGTCTCCCACCGTAGTCTACGCCTAGCTGCCTTTCAATTACCTTCAAATTTGGCTAGAAAATAGAGCCACACTCATCCCCCTGTTATTTTAAAAAAATAATAATATAATTATACCAATTTAAGTGATCACATTCAATATATTCAATTAAATAAATCATGTAACATTGTGTTTAAGTTAATTTATCATTTAATGCCATGTAATTATCACTATTTACGCATCAGCTAATGGATACGAGTATATTTGGCAAGTATTCATAATTTTTTTAACTTATAAATTGATACAATTGAGTGATGAAAAATTT
>NW_019237778.1:120592-129474 GCF_002742605.1 Olea europaea var. sylvestris | reverse complement strand
AAAAATAAAAATAAAAATAAAAATTACAACACAATAAACATGACCAAATTACTGAACTCATTATCCTTAACAAGATTATTTAATTTTAAATAGGCGAATAATATAATTCAAACTTGTGAAATTTACATTCTGCAGAGTGGTTCACAAGTCATCTTTTCTAGCTCATATTTGAATTTTTCCACAGCCAATGGTGGCAAGCATATCGATACCACAACTCCATCTTCTTCCTTACTGTTCTTGAAATTCGTACAAAAACTTATATTTGAAGTGGCCAAAGCAACTCCACCATACACTGCATTGCCCCATCCAAGATCAATCTTCTCAAAACGTAAACGGGTTATGTCTG
Source organism: Olea europaea var. sylvestris (assembly GCF_002742605.1). NCBI lineage: Eukaryota > Viridiplantae > Streptophyta > Magnoliopsida > Lamiales > Oleaceae > Olea > Olea europaea. Next base: position 129,128 of record NW_019237778.1, on the reverse strand, counting down.
AAACAATGAAATTCCAATCCGTTGCATATTTTGATCGTTTCTTGATCACTATAAGATCTGCCACTGATTTAATGTACTCTTCACTCATTTAAGCCTTAGCATTTTGAATTAATTGAACTGCATATGACAATGAAGCAGTGCATAAAATTCTGGCAGTGGACACTGTCGCGGGATAAACGAAAGCATTGCCGTAGTATCCAGTCGGTATATTCAGGCCTGGTTTGCCACGTAGATTGGTAATGACTGAAAGACGAACAGTGACATCTGGATCAGATGGATTCAGTGCATTCGTACGACATTTCCATAAGCACGCTATTATGAGATCAAATCTTGAGCACCTACGAGAACTTCCCGACAAGGACAGATGATTAAAAGTGCTTGTATAACCTTAGGAGTAAAGAAAATGGCAGTGAGAAATAGCTTGTCCGAATCCATAAAGTCCGTGGATTGTGGTATTTGCTCATATTCATGGTGTGTGTAGGGATGGTAATTTGAACCATTAAAATCGAAAACTGCGGTTAACCGAACCGAATGAGGCGAAAAAATTGAACTGATGGTGCAATGGGGCGGATATGGTATTTGATTTTAATGAACCGGTTGGTGGCGGTGTGGGTATGGTATTTATGCCATCGAACTGATTACCCGCTTAAAAAAACAATTCTTTTATTAGGGATGGCAATGTTTAGTGAGGAAAAAGTTGACGAAAAGGTACTTTTTTTTTTAAATCTTAGTTAAAGCCTTTCTGGATTAGGTAGTATCATTGTATTCTCTACTTACATTTCTTAGAACCAATTTTGAGTGTCGACCTATGCTAGTAAGAATTGTGGGGAAGAATGAAGATTGAATATGAGTTAAGGTTGAAGCTTTTGAATTATTGAGCATGAATCAAATAACTACAATGCACAAGAATCAAGAATGAAGAAAAAGTTCAGTATTGTTATATTCTTAATATTGTTTGTTAAATTTGTATTTTACAATTGGAATTTGGGATAATGTTTGCATTTTCATGGAATATTGTATTTTTGTTTTCATTGACTCTATTTTCATATATTTTGTTTTATATCAATTTGATGAATGGACCTACAAAAAATAATTTATTTTCGTGGTTATTAACCGAGTTGAACCGAGATACAAATCGAACCGAACCGATTTATGTAGTTATGGTGCGGTTATAGTATGACAAAAAATTTGACGGTTCGGTGATGGTTTTGGCCGAACCGAACCAAAACCGAACCGTTGCCATCCCTAGGTGTATGCATGTAATTCTTGGGGGAGATCTTGCATTCAAATATTGTTCTCTTTGCCATACAGGTGGAATAGAAGGTGCAGATGCACCTTTTATTAATTCAGAAATAGAATTTAGAAATTGCATCAACCCATAAGCATCCGCCATAGTGTGGTTCAATCGGATTCCCAAAGCAAATCCACCACAGATAAATCTGGTAACCTGCATTTAGGATTAATTTAAATAATTCATTTCAGTACTTAGCTGATGAGTTGTCCAGCTTGATATACAGCACACACTTCTCTGTTCATATCATACTGTCATCTGTTTTATGAAAATTATACGCGCTAGGTATTTGATGAAAATAATGAATTCAACGTGCATGTGAAGAAGTATACATTTACATACCTGTTGATACCATGTCCTTATTCACACAACCAAACGTACAAGGATTGATACCTTGTACTTGAAGCTTGTGTTAATTATTTCAATATTTGGGGTTGTGATCTGTCCCTAATAACAAAAATAATTTAAGGATAGTACTAGTATTCTTGGAATGTAATTAATAGACCACATGTCGTGTTTAATTTTATAGCATGATTGTGTAGAAAATAAATTCCACTTGAGCTCCCAATAGATTATCTAAATTCTAGACAAGATTGTGTCTATCCACTTGTGAATTTAATGATTCTATAATTCACCAATAGGTGATATCACTTAGATTGATCAAATAAATTGATTATTTGAGAATTTGAGAATGAGCAAAATATAGAATACGAATTCGTATCAAGAATCATCGTCTTGAAAAAATAGGTTGAGTGACCACTTTAAGTATTTTCTATTTAACAATTATAAATTTGAGCTCAATGTTTAGTTATTACTTAAACTTCAAAATTTGTGACTTGTTCACAAGACTGTTTAAGAAAATGAAATATAAGTTAGTGAACTAATTAGAGGGATAAATTTGTCACTTATTTCAGTACCTAATTATTGGATCTTGAATGGACATGTAGATTAGAGGAAAACACTATAGATCGCAGCCTTTTGCTATTAGTGAGAAAAAAATAAAGATTAATAATTGGACTAAACATTATCTAATTATTGAAGCTTGAAAATTATATGGCCGACATATTTCTATGGTAGCTCTATAAAGTTTTGAATTCAATTGTAATTATTTTAAAAGTTTTGAATTCAATTATAATTGTAATTAAATTTCAAGAACTACATGTTCAATTAGACCAACTATGGCCTAATTAGACTTAAATTTGGCCTATATAAACATGTTATTGGGGGTTGAATTCAAGAAGAAAAAAGAGAGAAAATTAGAAAAAATATTTTCTTGATCTTTCCTTGGTACAATGATACATCCAGTACCAGGTACATCGTGCAGAAACTCTTCCACTTCGGACTTCCTTTTTTTTCTACTCCTAAGGTTATACAAGCACTTTATAATCATCTGTCCTTGTCAGGAAGTCCTCGTAGGTTCTCAAGATTTGATCTCATAATAGCGTGCTTATGGAAATGTCGTACAAATGCACTCAATTTAACCCGATTTTTATCCTTAGAGCATTGAGTGGATATATAACTTATTTTTCAAAAATTAATATTTATTAAATTTATGTTAGATTAGAAAATTTATTATTTCATATAGTTGATTTGACAGCGTGATTTTTAGAATAAAGTAGATTTATAATCAGTTACTTTTTAAAGTTAAATTCAGTTTAATTAAAGCATTTCATTAGCATGTTTTATTCGAATTACATGTTTCAGTATAGTTGAAGTTTTTTTTTTTTAAAAACCACCAGAAAGTACCCAACTGATTTTATCCTAGTCTGCACTGATGTGAATGTGTTTCCACAGTGTATGACCAATTACGATTATTTTACCCGCTCTGCACTGGTGTGAAAGTGTTTCCACAGTGTATGATCAGATAGCTCTGCGCGCATATGACCAGAATTACAGAATTCCAGAATTTCAAAATTGAATAACTTTGCCATGTATATCGGTACTAATCGATACATGAGTAAGGTTATTTTGGGATACCTTTTTGGTGTGATTTTCTAGTATTATACAACTTATTAGATTACAGACTACAGAATTTAGTTTATTAAGTCTGAAGAATATAGCTTTTCAGCATTATACAGTTATTTAGATTTTAGGAACAAAATTTAGCTCATACAGTTTACAGAATAAAGATGTGTATGATTCCAATATATTTTAGTTTTGTTAGCATTATCAGATTTCAAATTACAGTATTTAGCTTATTCAGTTTAAAGAATAAAGATTTTAGTTTATAGGACTATGAAAGGAAATTTGGAAGTTGATACCAGTTTTCAGAAAGTTGTTATAAAGAGAAAAATATACTTTTACAAAATATCCACTCACTGAGTTACAAGCCTATATTTTGTCACCCTTTTTATTAGCAGATAGTAGCTGTGTTTAGCCATATTGGAGCTTGTCGATATGCGAGTTGAGCCACACGGTATAATTTCTTGTATGTCGCATCTTGTCAGTTAATATATCACATATTTTTGGGATTGACGCATCTTTTATCAGAAAATGTATTTATATCACGGGCTCACTACATATTTTTATATATGTTTTACAAATGGAGTTGTCTGAATGTAAAAGAATATAAATTTCTTTCAAATGTACTTATTTTGAATAGTTGGTATTTCGAGGGGTTGGTGTACCTTGTTTTATATTATATGCATAGATTTGAGAAAATTGATTTTTACTTGGGTGGTTTTGTCCATATTTCAAAGAAAATTCTGTCAAAAATTCTTTTAAAATATTTTTTAGTCAAGCAAGTCAAAATTGCCGTGGTGGTAGGTCCAGCATTTAGCTGGTATCTACCATCAACGCACGATACGTGTCGAGTCCATTAAAGTGATTCGAGACGGGTTGTGTCAATAGCCCTTGTTTGAGCCCCATTTTGAGAGGGGGATTACATTTTTTAATAGTGTATTGATGAGAAATGTGTGGTTAAAAAATAAGGAAAAATTTTGAATTTACGTGTAATATTATTTTATTGAATAATATATGGTTGAATAATATCAAAACACTATTTAAAATGAATTCCTCCCCTCCCCCCACCCCCACCCCCATAGAATGGAGCTCGAACAAGGTTGTACTAATAATCAGGTACCGGAACACAATGGTGAAAGTTGTCATTAGACAACATCTGCATAATTAATCTGGCCAGCACCCGAAGAGGCGTTTTCCTATTTATTTATTTTAAATGTTGATCCCACGTGTGATATCAAATAGGTTCAACACATGCCATACTCAAACACCAGCAGCCAAAGAAACCAAATCTAAATTAAATATAAATATTGACCTAATACACCTTATCATGGAATCAATCAGAAATATTCACATTGCACCTAAAAACATGAAAATGCAATCCAAAAAAAATTTAAAAACAACAGGAAGATCAAAAAAAAACAAAAACAAAAAAACGTGAAGCAGTTGGCATGGAAAAGAGAATCCTATAACAGATGTTGATCCATATAAAAAGCACACGACTATATTATGAAAAATTTTCGGAGAACAATGACTTCTTTGTCTCTATTAAGTTATTTCATTGTCTGAAAGAAATGAAACTCATAAATAATTGTACTGTAGTATGGTCCACCATTCCCGTCAATCATATACATTTTAAGGGCCACTGAAATTTCAAGGGGCCTCCATTACTGAGTGGTATTGAATTGATAAATCATTATCACTTTTATGTGTTACACGTTGTCCTGGGTATGTATATGTGCGGTAAAGATTGTTTGTATGTATAATAAAGAAAGAGGCAAAGTTTTTATTACACCCCGCAAGATACAAGAATAAAATTATAGTATAAGTACCACAAAAATTCAGAAATAAAACAGAAAGAAGAAGAAGAAAGAAGACAATTCGAGGCAAGTGATGACACTTTCTCCTTAAGACAATAGAGCCCCGCTACGATGCTCATGGTTCATGGCACTTGTCTCCTAAGATACAACTGATTTAATTTTGTGGTAGCAGAACTTCAAACCATAAGAAATTGGCGAACTTTCGACCGAGTTTCCTTCCTGTAAATGAATATTTTAAAAACTGATTTTGGAGAGTGTTTACAAGAGATATATGGAATGCACAATGCAAATATGAGATGGTATGCAAAAAGAATGTTGAAGGGGTCATATTATAGAGGATGAGGGTTTGTGGACAAAGTGGTGCAGTCCAAACCTTGCAACCTTTCAACATTGCTTCGTCGCTAGGTTTTCGCTGGACTCTCGCTCAAGCGAGAGTATCAAGATTTTTATGGAGACTTTTTTCGCTCGCTTTTTGCTAGATTGTCGCTCGAGCGATGGTCGCTTTTCGCTAGATTGGCGCTCAAGCGATAGTCAAGTAAGTCTTTTTTCCTCTATTTTCTTCGTATTTTTGGATTGCAATTCCGAATTTATTCGGAATTGGTTTTAAGATTTCAAATATACCACGACGATCTACTCGATGAGTAGAATAAGTTAGTTTATTTACATTTGTAATTTGACAATTGGATCAAGTTCGAAAATTTGGCCGAAGTTGACACAAAAGTCACTTTTCCAATTTTTGGTTTTTAACACTTAACCAATTTTCCTTAATTTTAAACCAATTTCCAACAATACATGCTCACATAACCAGACTTTTCCCTCTCTCTGCCATCGACAAAAGCATTAAGAAAGAATGGACCAAAAAGTTTTGAATTGATGGGGCCATAGCATTTGGTATGCAAGTCCAATAGGTAATGAATGAAAGGTCCCACCAACCTTAAGCGTCAATTACTCAGTAAGATCAATTGAAAACCAGCAATATGTGAACAATTTTTGAGCAAGTTTGGTAAAGATTTTTCAAGCTTATAAGTTGGTCAAACTTCATTTTTAACCACACATGTCTTAGAATCCACCACTTTCATAGACTTTTAAACAGAAAATTTTTTGGGACCGGAGTTAATAAGCATACAAAAGCTTTGCCAAGCAACACTTTATAAATAAGTGACAACGAGACTTAAACTTAAGAACTTTATTTGATACCATTTTAATCACAAAACGTGTGTTTGGTCTTGTTCTTGCTCTGATATCATCATTTCAAAGCTTAAGTCGTTACAGGGAGGACAAATTCAATTATATAAAATTGTTGTTTGACGGTTTCTGATAATAGGACAGCAAAACTCAAAATACTATTCAACACTGGCCTCACATTCAATCTATAATTTCAATAGTCAACTGACATGAATATTACTTCTTGGGCAGTGTGAAGTAAATATGAATCAATACATAGAGTTACCCCATATGGCAAGCGTCACATGGTACTATATATGGAAGCCATTTTTATTGAGTTTTGACCATTAGAAACAGATTTCATGTTCCCATTTACGACTTTCTATTTCTAGGAAGTATGGGCCATATTCAAGTAATTACCTTGTGTTGTGTTGTGTGTGTGTGGGGGAGAGAGAGAGAGAGAGAGAGAGAGAGGGAGTTGCCATTTTTATTGAGTTTTGACCATTAGAAACAGATTTCATGTTCCCATTTACGACTTTCTATTTCTAGGAAGTATGGGCCCTATTCTCTTATTTTTTTTGTGTTGTGTTGTGTGTGTGTGGGGGAGAGAGAGAGAGAGAGAGAGAGAGAGGGGCTTTTTCTCTTGCTCATCAAAGTCAATACTGATTACCCTATCTCCTATACAACATGCTAATCTCCTGCTCATGATCATTTTCTTGCCTCCTAAAAACAAAAAATGATTGAGGAAAAGGCTCAGGCTCGTTCTTCAAACCTCCCTCCGAAGAAAGAATTACAAATCTCAATACGATGAGTTATATGCTTGTGATTTTATAAGCATTTTTGTTCACAATTCTTATGCTAAAATCAATGTGAAAAAAAATGCATTTGACAAAAAGAACCCAGTTCCCCCCCCCCCCCCAATTGTGAAAACGAAAGTTGCAAGGGTGAGCTAATCTCAAAAACCCAACATCCATTTGGATTATGGATTGCAACCGACTGCAAAATTAGAAAATGAAGAAAATCTACTATTAGTGTTGGGACAATAAATTTATTTACTCGTAGAGTTATTTGATAAGTGCATTTTAATGCACTTATTTAATACAAAAACATGACTAAATCACGAGAAAAGTGTTTGAGTTGTGGCTTAAATTCGTTTAATTCTTGGATTGTAGGGTATAGTGATGGACATGGTGGAATTCATGAGAAAAATAATCAAAAAGGACCAAAATGAATCAAAATGAAAGTTCAGGGACCAACATTTAAATATCCAAAAGATGAACTAAAGGAGTAATCAAAGATTCGATCGAGCCAAGTACGATTTGGAGGTTATCGTTGATAGAGGAAACGAAAAGAAGAAAGAAATGAGGCCAAGAATGTGGAAAATGAAGTTCAAGGACTAAAATCAACTTGTGGAAAAATGGGGAACCTATGCGGTCGCATGAGTTGAACCTATGCGGTTCCATAGGGGCCAACCGAAAGTAAAACCCCCAAATTTTTTAGCCTATGCGAATCGGAGGGTCGATTCTGCAGTTTCCAGTTTACGTTATAACTCTATTGGAACACGATTTGAACGCGATATAAAAGTCTAGACTCATCATAATTAGGGCTAGAACGCATTGAGAGGCAAAAAAAAAAACATCTTGGAGAGGATTTTGAGCCAAAGTAACAAGTAATTACAGGAAGATCATCAAGATTTCAAGCGAAATCATAACCCGGTGATGCTATTTCTTCAATTTATCATTTATTATGTAATTTTCTCCATGTTAGGCTAGGTTTTCATGTACTAGGAGATCGATGTATCATGTGATGTGATTTCTTTAATTTCTAGTTTGCAATTTGACATTAAACACATATTTAAATGTTTGAATGATTTATATACAATAAATTTCTTCCATAATTAAGTGCACGTAATTATGTGATGTTTAGTGATTTATTTCATCTGTTTGAGAGAAGAGAAATAAATTTGACAAGATATAAATTGTCGTAGGGTCCGATAGGGGATAGAGATATACCCTCATGCTTTGTGTGAATCTTTAGATGTTCATAAAACCACATACATTCTTATATATGCATTTGTCATAGAGATATAGGCCAATGGTATATAAGAATAGGTCCAATACATCTCAAGAGAGAGTGTTGAATAAATTTAGGAGCATTGATTCGTCAATAATTCAAACATGTTGTCATTTTGTAAAATTAGGGTTAAGAGTGATCATTGCATGAAAATTCGTGATCCTATTGCTTTTAAGTTTCATTGAATACAACCAATTTGTGTTCTAAACATTTAATCTGCAATTTAATT
>NW_019237778.1:107657-120492 GCF_002742605.1 Olea europaea var. sylvestris | reverse complement strand
CTTGGAATATGTTCAAGAATATGCTGCGAAAGTGCCCACACCATGGGATTAGCAAGGGACTTCATGTCCAATACTTCTATGCGAGATTACTCCCAGCCTTCAAAAGCATTGTTGACTCACCATCAAACGGATCATTCTCCACAAAGACAATTGATGAGGTATTGAAACTTTTCGAGACTATGGCTACGACTTCAGCTATGTAGACATCGGAATGAGCAGTAAAGAAGAAGACACGGGGGGTTTATGAAGTAGAAGTTTATTCTGCCTTGTCAGCAAAGATTGATTCATTATTTTACAAGGTAGAGAACATGACCCAATCAGCTACCGTAGAACAGCCAAAGAAGGCCAGTTGTGAAGAATGTGGAGCCAAACATATAACAGCAAAATGTCTAATCTTGGTACAAGGAATAGAATAGGCATGTTTTGTTCAACGAGGACAGCAGCAGCAAAATAACTCATATGGGGAAACATACAATTCGAGTTGGAAAAAGCACCCCAATTTCTCTTGAAGCAATCAAAACCAGAATAAGCCACAGGGTCAATATCAGCAGCCAGAGAAAAAGCCTCAATTGGAAGAGATGTTTGGTAAATTCATGGAGAAGACAAATCAGTACATGGAAGCTAACAATCAATTCATGAGAAAAATCGATGTCACTCTTCAAGACCAGAATGTAGCAATTAAAAATTTAGAGACTCAAATGGGATAGATGGTAGTTTCTTTGACTGACAGAGCACCAAGTAGCTTACCGAATAACACGAAAATAAACCCGAAGGAGCATGCTAAGGCAATTACAACTCGAAGTGGGTGGGAACCCGCTACCATAAATCCATGTAAAAAGGTCAGGCGTAAATCAAGAAACAAAATCTCCAACGATAGAAGAACCTATAAAGCATGACGAGCAGATAGAGAAATCCATCCCAGCTGAAAAACCAAGCGAAACACAGGGTAAAGCAACCGTTAACCCTCATGAGCCTCCCATACCTTTTCCACAGAAGCTAAAGAAGTAGAAGTTGGAGCAAAAATACAAGAAATTTCTCGAAGTTTTTAAGAAACTCCGTATCAATATTCCACTCGCCGATGCACTGTTCCAGATGCCTAGCTAAGCAAAGTTCTTGAAGGACATATTGTCAAATAAATGCAAGCCAGGGGATCAGAGGACAGTAATGCTAACAGAGAAATGCAGTGCTAGACCTTAGAAAAAACTCCCACCTAAATTGAAAGATTCAAGGAGTTTTACTGTTCCTTGCACGATTGGTGAAGTTTATTTTGATAAAGTTTGTGTGATCTTGGTGTAAGTATAAATTTAATGCCTTTATCGATTTTCGAGAAACTTGGCTTGGGAGAGGTTAAGGCAACTACTATAATGCTGCAGCTGGCTGATAGGTCATTAACACATCCCAGAGGAATAATTTAAGACGTGCTTGTCAAAGTGGAAAAATTCATATTCCCTACGGATTTCCTAATTTTGGACATGGAAGAGGACAAAGACATTCCATTGAGACAGGGGAGACCATTTTTGGCAATAGGAAGAGCTTAATCGACATTCAGAATGGGCAATTGATTTTGAGACAGGGAGAAGAACAGATCTCATTTAATGTCTTCAAGGCAATGAAACTACCTATAGAGATAGATAACTATTTTCAGATCCATGTGATTCACAAGGTGGTCCAAGAATTGTTCTTGCTACATAACCCATCAGATGCGTATGAAGCTTGCATTGTACATTCGTAATCAACGCAGTCCGATTCAGTGGAGATGGAAACATGTGCAAGATTTTTGGACACTAACCCACCGTACACAAAGTGGAAGAGGAAAAACTACTTAGAGTACTTAAGGAGAATAAGACAGCAATCGGATGGACTATAGCAAATATTAAAGGGATCAACCCTTCACTATGTATGCATAAGATTCTCATGGAAGAGAATTTTTGGCCAACCACAGAGAGTCAGTGAAGGTTGAACCAAAATGAAGAAAGTGGTTAGAGCAGAAGTACTCAAATTTCTAGATGCTGGAATCATCTATCCGATATTAGACCGTGTATGGACTAGCCCAGTTCAGGTGGTGCCAAAGAAATGAGGAATCACGATAGTGCCTAATGAGAAGAATGAGTTGATACCGACCGGAATAGTGATAGGATAGAGGGTTTGCATCGATTATCGCAAACTCAATGCAGCAACAAGGAAAGATCACTTTTCCCTTCCGTTTATAGACCAAATACTGGAGAGATTGGCAGGCCACTCGCATTACTACTTCCTCGATAGGTATTCAAGTTACAATTAGATACCAGTGGCACCAGATGATCAAGAGAAATTGACCTTCACTTGGCCTTATGGTACTTTCGCATACCGTAGGATGCCTTTCAGCCTTTGCAACACCCAACCACATTTCAATAATGTATGATGGTAATTTTCTCAGACATGATAGAGATATTTATGGACGAGTTTTGATCTTTAGATCTTCGTTTGACGAGTGTCTGGAACACTTGAATTTGGTATTACAAAGATGCAGGGAAACCAATTTAATATTGAACTGGGAGAAATATCGCTTTATGATGCAGAAAGGAATTGTACTTAGGTATCGGGTCTCAGCAAAAGGGATTGAGGAGGACAAAGCAAAGATTCAGGTTATTGAGAAGCTACCACCACCAACATCAGTTAAAGGGGTTCGCAATTTCTTGGGACATGCCGGATTCTACAGGAGATTCATAAAGGATTTTTCAAAAATCACCAAACCTCTCTGCAACTTGTTAGTGGAAGACATGCCTTTTGAATTTAATGAGGAATGTTTGACAGCTTTCAACACTTTGAAGGAAAAACTCACATCAGCACTGGTAACTGTAACACCTGATTGGAAATTACCTTTTGAGTTAATGTGTGATGTCAGTGATCACGCAGTATGTGCAATACTGGGACAATGAAAGAACAAGATCTTCCACGTATGTAATCTATTACGCAAGCCGAACATTGAATGATGCCCAGATCAACTATGTAACCACTGAGAAGGAGCTCTTGGCGGTGGTCTATGCCTTTGACAAATTCAGATCATATCTCATGGGATCTAAGGTTATAGTCTACACAGATCACGCCGCATTGAAGTATCTAATGACAAAGAAGGATGCTAAGCCGAGATTGATCCGTTGGGTATTACTGATGTAAGAATTTGACATTGAAATCAGTGACAAGAAGGGCAGTGAAAATGTTGTAGCGGATCATCTATCAAGATTAGAATATGAAGAACCAAAAGTGTGAGTGGATATCAACGAAATTTTTCTAGATGAGCAGATGTTAAGTGCAGAAGAAATCCTATGGTATGCAGATATCGCCAACTATTTGGTTAAGTCAATCCCTCCGCCAGATTACTCGAGTCACCAGAAGAAGAAGTTCTTTACCGAACTGAAATATTATTTTTGGGAAGATCCTATTCTCTATAGGCGATGGCTGATCAAATTGTGATAATGTGTATACCTGAAGATAAAGTGCCTAAGATTCTTGAGCATTGTCATTCATGTGTGTCCTACATTATTAAGAGATGCCTTTGAGTTTGTTAAGAGGTGTGATATATATCAACGCACTAGGAACATCTCAAGAAGAAATGAGATGCCATTAAACAGCATATTGGAAGTCGAGATATTTGACGTCTGGGGAATCGGCTTTATGGGACCATTTTCCCCATCATTTTCAAATCATTACATCCTGGTAGAAGTTGATTATGTATCAAAATGGGTGGAAGCAGTTGCATTGTCAACGAATAACACGAAAGTGGTAATTGAGTTCTTGAAAAAATACATCTTTATCAGATATGACACACCACATGCAATGACGGGAGGCAAACACTTTTGCAATCTCCAATTCGAGCAATTATTGAGTAACTATGGGGTTAAACAACGTGTAACAACCACATATCATCCACAAACCTGCGGGCAAGTTGAAGTGACCAATTGGCAGCAGAAGAGAATATTAGAGGTTAAGTGAATTCTTCCAGAAATGACTGGTCTAAAAAGTTGGACGATGCATTGTGGGCATATTGGACAACATTCAAGACATCGATAGGCATGTCTCCATTTCGCCTAGTTTTTGGAAAAGCGTGCCACCTCCCACTGGAGATAGAACATCAGACATACTGGGCTATGAAACAATTGAACATGGATTTGAAGGCCGTCGGTGAAAAGCATTTATTGCAACTCAATGAGTTAGATGAATTCAAAATGGAAGCATATGAAAACTCGAAGCTTATCAAAGAACGCACCAAAAAGTGGCATGATCTACATATTTAGAGGCGAGAGTTCGAAGTGGGGCAGAAAATTCTGTTATATAACTCGAGACTCAAGCTTTTCCCTAGAAATTAAGATCAAGATGGTCGGGCCCTTGTACTGTCACTAAAGCTCTGCCATATGGAGCTATACAGATCAGCCATGAAATAAAAGGAACATTCACAGTTAATGGACAAAGGCTGAAACACTACTCGGATGGGGACTTCTTCGAGCAAAAGTCCACCGTTCAACTCGAAATGCCTAATTGAAGCATAAGTGGAAGAGTCGAGCTATCGATTATAAACTAGCGCTGAGTGGGAGGCAACCCACTGTATCCTTTGATTTATTTTATCTTTGTTCGCATTAACTCAGGAAATTTTAATTTCATGCTTGCATTTTTAGTTAGGTCATCGATCATTCATGCATGTCAATAGGGTCTAAGCACCATTCACACGAGTCCCTAGGCATTAAGCACAAGTTAAGATTGGTTGAAGTGGTTGTCAGGTGATTGGGTGTGACACTCATGCATTTCGAGGCACACAGTCATTTTTCATAAAATTGTCCAGAGTGTAGTTCGAATTAAATTCAAAAATTGGTTTTGGTACTAAGTCCATAGGCCTGCACATATCCCACACTGCTTAATATATTTTCAAAACTTTTCAGGTATATAAGATGCTAGATCAAAATTTAACAATTGAAATTCAAAGAAATTGGGAAAATGTGATTTGAGTCGTGTTTTGGGAGTTACGTATGTGGTACATTTTCATAATCATTAGTTCAAAAAAAATTAAGTTTAAAACACACGATCCTCACACTCACACTAATACCCGGTTCCCTCCCTCTCTCACTCACGCACATCTTTTCCCAGCTCCATCTCTCTTGCCCAACACACACATACACACACGACACACACACGACACAATATATTGCATACATCTTTGCTTTATAAAACATTGGAGTGAGTAGAGATTTCCAACCTTCCAATTCTATACAAAATTTCAAGGTAAGCACCCTATGCCATACTTTACAAATTTCGAATTTGGGGATTTAGCTTGTCTTAATTTTCAGTAATTGGTGAAGATTAAGTGCTATGTTATGATTGGGATTGATATGTGAATATGGGAGCTACATGATGGAGTATCAATAGACAAAGTTAAGAGAATGTCATAATGCACACAATGTATTCGATTAAATGCCTAGGTGACAAGCTTTATGCAATTTTGTAAACTTTGCTTTTGTCATGCATTACAATTGATGTGAATAGCAATTGGGTAGTGAGATATCACATGAAAGGCCATGTAAAACATAAAATCCATTTTGCAACACATAGACACATGGCCAAGTCACTGCATGTCACGGCACCTCATGTCGCCCACTTTGGCACATAATTTGACGCAACAAACAAAATTCAATTGATTTGAAATTTGAGTATGTGCTAGATCTCATCAAATACTTCCATATGCCCAAAGATTGTCTTGGAAAATTTTGACAATTCTCGATGATGCCAGTCGAAAGTGAACACTCGATCATGGGTCAATTTTTCATAATGTGCATGTTTGGACCTAATTTTGTTAGTTTTTCCTATTGGTGCAATATCTCTACTATCTTGAATATTGCACACCAATGTGTTATACATGTATGTTGAAGCAAGTTTGGGAAATTTGCGAAATACGTGCCTTACTGACAATTGTGGTTGGGAAAGGATAGTTGAGCGTCCATACCCTATATATGAAACCTTGGTGGGTGCATTCTATGCAAACTTCAACACTAAGATTGACACACTAGGGTCTGAACACCTCCATCAGACATGGGTGAGGGCAAAGTGGATAATGTTCTCGCCAGAGGTTATACACGACTATTATCAGCTGACTTGGGACAACATATCCCTCGTCCCGGCCATATTCAACTGGAATGAAGTTGCAAAAATCTTATTGGGATGGGAGAATACATGGCCACTCCGCACTATTAAGTGGTATCAGATTAAGCTCACACCTTCGATAGACATCTTATGGGTATTTATGTGCCATAACATCGAGCCAACCTCACATAGGACCACATTTACATATGCCACGGCCAGATTCATTTATCACTTAGTTCGAGAATAAAATTGACCTCATAACTCTATGCTATGATCAAATACATTATGTGGAAACTCTGGGAGATAGGCATAGCTCTATGATCTTTCCTAGCCTCATTACTGGTATATGTAGGGCTGCGAGAATTAATATTGCACCAAGAAAGGCGCTTGCTAAAGCTAGCCCTTTATAAAGTGCAGTGCATTGGAAGTTCATGACAGAGGTAGGGTCAATCACAGAGAAAAGGAAGAGAATGAGCGCGGCAGGCAGAGCAGGGGCAGGCCCTGCAGATCAGGAGATGCCACAGGCACCACTACCACAGGTTGAGGTTGATACATAGTTACTGCATCAGATATTCGCCACCACCACGAGGAGCAACCGCGACATACAGAGTTTACAGCAGATATTGGAGGCTTTAACAACCGACATGCAGACAGCCTGAAGTGATATCAGTACCACTCAAACCATGGCTCAGTCTGCATATCAGGAGGCCCGATCAGCTAGGAGAGAAATGGAAACTATGAACGAGCGATCGAGTATATATGTGGGTAGAGTCGATAGAATACAGATAAGAGTGAATGATACTTAGGACCAAATGTGGGGCATGGAGGACGAAGTTAGAGTACAGAGTAATATGATGAGAGCCATGCAAGTAGAGCAGGTCCATCATTCGAACCTACTACGGCAGATCTTGGCTCATTTTCCACATCCACCAGACGATGACACTGCAGGACCTAGTTATCAGTTACCACCACCACAGTGATCAGGGAAGTTTTATTTCACTCATTTTGCTACTTCTAATTTGCACCTGTCCTTCAAATTATGCCTCTTTGAAACTTTTATTTTTCACATTGAGGACAATGTACTGTATAAGTTTGGGAGGTGGTTACATATTTTGAACAATGACACGTTTTGGAAATTAAATTATCAGCATATAATGTGATCCTTTTTGAAATGATCACAATCCATCAATACTTTGTTACTGGTTGCATATTGTGTGCTTGATGAGTGATTATTGGATCAACATGCTGTATTAAATTCATTGCATGCTTGCGTGGGTTTGATAGCCTTGCCGGCAATGATGGGGTTATTGGAAAAGGTATGTGTTAGGCGCTGTGAATATGGTGCAGAATTTGATTTTAACTTATACTTGTTGATGTAGTACTTAGCATTCCATATGCACGCCACTCATGCCATACATGTTAGCTGAGTGATTGGGTTTAAAAAAAGCAGGAGAAACTAGAAAACCTTGATTAGATTAAACCATAAATGAATGTAGACCCATAAACCAAAGTTCCTTAATGAATAGTTTGGATACGATTTAACAATTATAGGGGAATATTGAGATATGTGGGGGCTCGGTGAATGAATTACGCTGTGTGGATTGCCTAGACAAGTGAGATGAAAACTAGGAAAACGTCTTAAATTGGGGGTTGATTCTAGAGACTAATGTCTAGAAAAATAATAAAGGGACATAAATCTAGGTTATGAAAATATGACACATTTCCAAGCCTTTATGACTCAAGCAAGTAAGTCTTTAAGGATAGCTCGAAATGTGGTGCCCTAAAGCCAACTGGTTTAGGAGTCACCAGCCCAAAGCTCATTACATGGATCATATAGAAAGGAAGAAGGAAAGAGGTCAATAAAAAGTATCTGATCAAGTCTTCATAATTCGAGTGAATAAGCCTGCAAGGGTGTGAAACATGGTAGCCTAAAACCAACTGGTTTGGGAGTCATCGGCTTGAAAAATACAGAGTACGATAATATGAATGAAGCCCTTGGACATTCGGTTGATAAAAATCACACATTCAAGGTGAGGCAAGTAACTTAGTTTAATCTTGAGTTTTAAACTAATCAAATCTAGGAGAGCCTTCACTTGTTGACGTGCGAACTTGTGATGGTGAGATCTATCCAAGCAAAGAGAGGGTAACGACTACAATCATCTAAACTTTTAGCTTTAAGACACAACCCTGGGATAATTAAGCCAAAAAAATATGTTTGGGGGGCTGCGTATCTCTCGAGCTAAGTAAGGATATGTTTGACCATTTTGGGGTCGGGATTCAACCAGGAGCTTGATACGTTGGCATGACTTCACATACACACGTCAAGTTTGCATTTAACAGGTAAATGTTGGTTCTATTCATGCATTAATCAATTTTCTTGAAGCAAAATGCTTAGTCCAATCCTGAGACAAGGTAGGTTATTAAGCCATGTTTGTTTTAGAGTTAAGTTACTATTTCGTTTGAGGACAAACAACAGTTCAAGTTTGGGGGATTTGATAAGTGCGTTTTATTGCACTTATTTAATACATAAACAAGACTAAATCACAAGAAAAGTGTTTGAGTTGTGGCATAAATTGGTTTAATTCTTGGATTGTAGAATATAGTGATGGACATGGTGGAATTCACGAGAGAAAGAAGCAAAAAGGACCAAAACGAATCAAAATGAAAGTTCAGGGCCAAGTACCAATTGGAGGTTAACATTGATAGAAGGAACGAAAAGAAGGAAGAAGCGAGGCCAAAAATGTGAAAAATGAAGTTCAAGGTCTAAAATCAACTTGTGGAAAAATGGGGCACCTATGCGGTTGCATAGGAGCCGAAAGTAAAACCCCCAATTTTTTTTTAGCCTATGCGACCAAATTAGAGGGTCGATTCTGCAGTTTCCAGTTTACGTTATAACTCTATTGGAACACGATTTGGACGCGATATAAAAGTCTAGACTCATCAGAATTAGGGCTAGAACGCATTGAGAGGCAAAAAAAACATCTTGGAGAGGATTTTGAGCCAAAGTAACAAGGAATTACAGGAAGATAATCAAGATTTCAAGCGAAATCATAACCTGGTGATGCTATTTCTTTAATTTATCATGTATTATGTAATTTTCTCCATGTTAGGCTAGGTTTTCATGTACTAGGAGAACGATGTACCAGATGTGATTTCTTTAATTTCTAGTTTGCAATTTGACATTAAACACATATTTGAATGTTTGAATGATTTATATACAATAATTTTCTTCCGTAATTAAGTGCACGTAGTTATGTGATGTTTGGTGATTTATTTCATCTGTTCAAAAGAAAAGAAATAAATTTGACAAGGTATAAATTGTCGTAGGGTCCGATAGGGGGATAGAGATATACCCTCATGCTTTGCGTAAAACTTTAGATGTTCATAAAACCACATGCATTCTTATGTATACATTTGTCATAGAGATATAGGCCAGTGATGTATAAAAATAGGTTCAATACATCGAGAGAGTGTGTGTTGAATAGATTTAGGAGCATTGATTCGTAAATAATTCAAACGTGTTGTCATTTTGTGAAATTAGTGTTAAAAGTGATCATTGTATAGGAATTCGTGATTCTAGTGCTTTTAATTTTCATTGAATACTACCAATTTGTGTTCTAAACCTTTTATCTACAACTTAATTTGTTAAAATATCATTTTGCATACGATTTCATTCCAATTAGGGTTTTCATAAATTAGGGTTTTTCTAAGAATAAATTCCTGTTTTGACAAATTTGTTTCGGTTAAGGTTAAGATAAATAAAATTGAACTACTCGATCTTTGTGGGACGATACTTGGAACTTAATATTCCACTTTATTATTTTTTAACGAACTGTACACTTGCGATAATTTTAAGTCGAAAGAAATATTTCGTGAACAATTATTTCAGAAGGATGGTTGAAATTCGTAAATCATAAATGCATAGGAAATACAGTACTTAAGGCGTCAATATTTGTACAAACAGTTTTTAGTAGAAAACTTGTGACTTATGTCCCGTCAAATGTCGAAAGAAATAGAAAAAATGGTCTCCAACAAACGAAGTGTCTGATGTTAAAGATGATTATCCTGTAAGAAAAAGAAGACTGGAAAAAAAAAACCTTTGACGCAATATTCATACACTTTTTCCAGGATAACGAGTCAAAAAAGGGAGAGGAGAAGAGAACTAAAAAAAAAATTTAAAGAATCCCAAAAAAAAAAAAACAATTTTTCATTGCTGAATTTTGGTGATTTCATTCATGAAAATTGAAGTAAAAAGTAAGCCCAGTTTGAATCACAAAAAGGCCAAGATTTTTCCATCAAACTCTTGGGTCAGTCCCATTCCCCTACCCCTACCCCTACCCCTACCCCTACGCGACTACCCCACATCAACAGAAAAAATACAGAAAAAAATGGAGAAAACAGAAGAAGAATGGGGCAGTGGCATGCCTCATGTAATCAAATGGGTAGAGAATTCTTGAAATGTTGTGTGTTTTGGTATAAATGTAGATAGTCAGAGAGAATTGAGAAAATGGGAAGCGAGAAGTCAAAAACGGACGGCAATGGCGCTGCTACAATATGAAATCAAGAAGTTCCAGAAGTTACAGGTAGAGAAAAATGCAGTTTCGAGGATTGGGAGTGTAAAAGGAACAGAGAACAGAGAATATAGGTGGTAGTGTGTGTGTTTGCGGGGGTTCGGGGTTTGTCCCCTTCCATCCTCAGCGATGTGAAGCATAGACAAAGCACATGTTTGAGGATTTTTATTTTTGTACAATATATGATTTAAAGTAGTAAAAAAAATAAATAAATAATTGTTACATGTTTACGTATAAAATTATTATAAAAATGTGTGATTGGAAATGAATTTGAAAAAAAAAATTAATTTTTATTTTGAAACTCTTTTTCTATATACTCATTCTATCCATTCCTACAATAAAATAATTTGCATTTAAATTCAATATTTTTTTTTTTTACTTTTTAATCAAACATTCTCCAAAACTTCACTATTCAAAACATTGAAAATCCTTTATGATGGCCACCAAATAAAGGCTAATTATATGTTTCGACAATTTTTTGCAATGGATTTTTTGAAAAGTAAATTTAAAAAAAAAAAATACATGATTAAGAGGTAGAGTAAATTTTTAAATTTACAAGTAAAATTAATTAATTGAAAAAAAAGTGTGGTTGAAAATAATTTAAGAATAAATTACTGTTAAAGAATGAAGTTCAAACAAGGGTTAAATTTTAATTTGAATTAATTAGACATACTTTTAAAGCATGGGATTTGGGTGAGCAGGTTGGCATGTTGTGACATCGGATGGAGGGTTATATGGTGGTGGCGGCGGCGGTCTCCGATGGGATTCGGTGGTGTTTTCAGCTAGTGAAAGTAACGGTTTCATGGGTAGAAAGGTGGTGATTTTTGTTTTCTTAGTTTTGATTTTTAACTATTTATTTGGAATATAATTGTACATTCTTGAAAATTTTGGAGTATAGTTTCAATTTATTTTTAGTTTTTTATTTTATTTAAATAGGAGTGTATATTCATCATTTCATAACTTTTAATTGAGAAAATAGATGAAAATGATGTTTTCGAAATGAAATGTGGTAATAAAGGTAAACATACCAAAAATAAAAAAAATATGCATTTTGTACAATAATGTTAAAAGATAGGAACTTTGCGTGCCAATTACCTAACGAAATAACTTTTTCCAGAATCGTTTTGGGTGAGAACTTTACAAAATGAGCATCTCTGAAGGGGCCCATTGGAAGCCTTATAGATTTCCTACCAACCATTTATTATTATAATCCCAAGAGTTTGGCTAAGCTTCACTTTTATTAAAATTGTTGGGCACGAAAGCTCCAATACAACTTGTTCATTCCAACTCAAATGGTAAAGAATGAGATTTAATGACAATATTAAAGTAAATAAGATCATACCATAAAAACAAGATTTAAAGTAAAGAATAACAAAAAGGGTTAATCGCAGAAGAATGATATTTATTACAGAATAATATGGAGAAAACAAGTATAACTAAGCAAAATTGCTTCTCTCAAAACTAATAGAGAAGCCTCATATTTATAGGAAAATCAATCCCTAGAAGTAGAGATGCAGATAAAATAAAATGCTTAAAATGTTCCTTATTTGAACTCTTCAAGTCCAACTCAAATTCCAACTCCCAGTGAGTTTCAAAATAGAACTTTAAATAGAATTTGACAATTAATCTTGAATAGAATTTCTAAAAACATTCAAACTAAAATTCTTCTTAATGTGCGCTTTAATTAAAATTCTACAATTATTTCAATAAAAGAATTCGGGTTACCCCAAAATTCTAACACATGTATCTTTTTAAGTTTATTTCTTTTTAAGAGAGTGACATTTCAAGCCTCTCATACTATGGCCCCATTTGTTTCCCATTTTTTGGCCAAAAAATTGAAAAAGATGATCGTTTTTTATCACATCAAACTACCATATTTGACTTTCTCTCTCTTGTGTCGGTCCGGTAACTACTATATTTTTCATTTTCATTCTTATAAGAATGAGAACCAAATGGGGGTTATAGCCTACAAGACATACTTTAAGTTTAACATCAAAAAATTGTAAAATTAAAATTTGAAAAAGAAAAAATAGAAATGGATAAGAGAGTTCGATTTGGAGGATTTAGAGGTGCGGACCAGTAGATAACAACCAATGTCATGGTGATGTCGACGGATGAGAAATTATTAAAATAAGTAACTTATTTCTGATTACTTA
>NW_019237778.1:100346-104486 GCF_002742605.1 Olea europaea var. sylvestris | reverse complement strand
CGACTACCCCACATCAACAGAAAAAATACAGAAAAAAATGGAGAAAACAGAAGAAGAATGGGGCAGTGGCATGCCTCATGTAATCAAATGGGTAGAGAATTCTTGAAATGTTGTGTGTTTTGGTATAAATGTAGATAGTCAGAGAGAATTGAGAAAATGGGAAGCGAGAAGTCAAAAACGGACGGCAATGGCGCTGCTACAATATGAAATCAAGAAGTTCCAGAAGTTACAGGTAGAGAAAAATGCAGTTTCGAGGATTGGGAGTGTAAAAGGAACAGAGAACAGAGAATATAGGTGGTAGTGTGTGTGTTTGCGGGGGTTCGGGGTTTGTCCCCTTCCATCCTCAGCGATGTGAAGCATAGACAAAGCACATGTTTGAGGATTTTTATTTTTGTACAATATATGATTTAAAGTAGTAAAAAAAAATAAATAAAAAATTGTTACATGTTTACGTATAAAATTATTATAAAAATGTGTGATTGGAAATGAATTTGAAAAAAAAAATTAATTTTTATTTTGAAACTCTTTTTCTATATACTCATTCTATCCATTCCTACAATAAAATAATTTGCATTTAAATTCAATATTTTTTTTTTTTACTTTTTAATCAAACATTCTCCAAAACTTCACTATTCAAAACATTGAAAATCCTTTATGATGGCCACCAAATAAAGGCTAATTATATGTTTCGACAATTTTTTGCAATGGATTTTTTGAAAAGTAAATTTAAAAAAAAAATACATGATTAAGAGGTAGAGTAAATTTTTAAATTTACAAGTAAAATTAATTAATTGAAAAAAAAGTGTGGTTGAAAATAATTTAAGAATAAATTACTGTTAAAGAATGAAGTTCAAACAAGGGTTAAATTTTAATTTGAATTAATTAGACATACTTTTAAAGCATGGGATTTGGGTGAGCAGGTTGGCATGTTGTGACATCGGATGGAGGGTTATATGGTGGTGGCGGCGGCGGTCTCCGATGGGATTCGGTGGTGTTTTCAGCTAGTGAAAGTAACGGTTTCATGGGTAGAAAGGTGGTGATTTTTGTTTTCTTAGTTTTGATTTTTAACTATTTATTTGGAATATAATTGTACATTCTTGAAAATTTTGGAGTATAGTTTCAATTTATTTTTAGTTTTTTATTTTATTTAAATAGGAGTGTATATTCATCATTTCATAACTTTTAATTGAGAAAATAGATGAAAATGATGTTTTCGAAATGAAATGTGGTAATAAAGGTAAACATACCAAAAATAAAAAAAATATGCATTTTGTACAATAATGTTAAAAGATAGGAACTTTGCGTGCCAATTACCTAACGAAATAACTTTTTCCAGAATCGTTTTGGGTGAGAACTTTACAAAATGAGCATCTCTGAAGGGGCCCATTGGAAGCCTTATAGATTTCCTACCAACCATTTATTATTATAATCCCAAGAGTTTGGCTAAGCTTCACTTTTATTAAAATTGTTGGGCACGAAAGCTCCAATACAACTTGTTCATTCCAACTCAAATGGTAAAGAATGAGATTTAATGACAATATTAAAGTAAATAAGATCATACCATAAAAACAAGATTTAAAGTAAAGAATAACAAAAAGGGTTAATCGCAGAAGAATGATATTTATTACAGAATAATATGGAGAAAACAAGTATAACTAAGCAAAATTGCTTCTCTCAAAACTAATAGAGAAGCCTCATATTTATAGGAAAATCAATCCCTAGAAGTAGAGATGCAGATAAAATAAAATGCTTAAAATGTTCCTTATTTGAACTCTTCAAGTCCAACTCAAATTCCAACTCCCAGTGAGTTTCAAAATAGAACTTTAAATAGAATTTGACAATTAATCTTGAATAGAATTTCTAAAAACATTCAAACTAAAATTCTTCTTAATGTGCGCTTTAATTAAAATTCTACAATTATTTCAATAAAAGAATTCGGGTTACCCCAAAATTCTAACACATGTATCTTTTTAAGTTTATTTCTTTTTAAGAGAGTGACATTTCAAGCCTCTCATACTATGGCCCCATTTGTTTCCCATTTTTTGGCCAAAAAATTGAAAAAGATGATCGTTTTTTATCACATCAAACTACCATATTTGACTTTCTCTCTCTTGTGTCGGTCCGGTAACTACTATATTTTTCATTTTCATTCTTATAAGAATGAGAACCAAATGGGGGTTATAGCCTACAAGACATACTTTAAGTTTAACATCAAAAAATTGTAAAATTAAAATTTGAAAAAGAAAAAATAGAAATGGATAAGAGAGTTCGATTTGGAGGATTTAGAGGTGCGGACCAGTAGATAACAACCAATGTCGTGGTGATGTCGACGGATGAGAAATTATTAAAATAAGTAACTTATTTCTGATTACTTATTTTGGAATTTACCTATTTACTTGTAAATGAAATCTGTTGAGAGCCAAACGTGCTCTAAATAATATAATTAGTATTTCTATAAATCTAAGAACAAAATAAACAAATTAAAAAAATGGCAATTACCCTTAACTTATTTTAAACAAGATATAATTTATTAATTTTTATTATAGACTAACACAAAAAATTAGGATAATGTCAATTTACTAAGTTCGTGTAGTCTACGTTAATAAAATATTAAGTAATATTTCCCAAGGCCATCACTTGTTACGAAAAGTAAAAGGTAAGACAATCCACTTTTAAGGGGAATTTGTTTCCCATTTTTGTAAAAATAAAAAAGAAAAATATAGTCGTTATTGGTCTCGCACAAAAAATAAAAATTCAAATTTGATGGCTTGATATGATGGGTAATGGTCATATTTTTCATTTTAATTAGAAAATAATGGGAAACAAACAGGGGCGTAATTTTTAATAAGTCAAAATCACTTTTTTCAAGTGTTGTATCAACTTTAGCCAAAAAAAAAAAAAAGCACTAAAATATTTCTTTAGTGATTTTTGGGGCTCAAATTCATTGAAACCACGCCCTCGCCCCTCTTCTTTTTTTCTTTTTAAAGTTGCCATAGCACAAATCAAACGTGACAAAGTATTGAAACTTAATTAATCATTTTATAAAAATTAACTAAAAGCAACATTATAAGTGAAATTGAAGTTGACTTTAAACTAAATTTTTTCACTTTTACAAATCCATATAATGTGTAGAATAGCCTTTTGTACCAAAATATTCCGAGTCTTAACCATCTCAATAAGAAAAAAAAACAAAAACAAAAACAAAAAACGATGATTTTGTGCAATACTAATTTGTTTGATAATTTTCAGATCATTTATCATTTAAAGAGAAACTTTGAAATAGACGAGTTCAATTGATTATAGATATGATTAATTAAAAGATGTGAAATGCAAAGGTACATGATATGTAGAAGAGCCACCTCTGCACAAGGCTAAACATTTTATTTGAACGAACCTCAATATTTTAATACCAAATAAGCCTGACCAAAACCTCAATATTCAAATATGCTTAGTGATGGCAATGGGTCGGCTCAGCCTTTTAACACACGAACTTAGCTCGGGCTCGTGGCGAGCCGAGCTCGCGGCTCATGAAAAACGAACCGAGTTCGAGTTCGGCTCATACCTTGGGGCCGAGCCGAGCCCACGAGTCGCTCACGAGCTCGTGTTTTTTTTAAATTTTTTTTTTTTGGGCACTCGTGGGCTCGTCAAAATTGCTTGGCTCGGCTCGGGCTCGGGCTCGTCATTTGACGTGCCCGAGCCACCCACGAGCCAGATTTTAACGAGTTGAGCGGCCGAGTCGATGAGCCGCTCGGTCTGTTTGACATCCCTAAATATGCTCTTAACTTAATATTTAATTTAAAAAAGATCTTAAAAATGACGAGCCCGAGCCGCCCACGAGCCAGATTTTAACGAGCTGAGCGGCCGGCCGACGAGCCGCTCGGCCCGTTTGACATCCCTAAATATGCTCTTAACTTAATATTTAATTTTAAAAAGTTCTTAAACTATTAAAGTTAAGTAACTTCTTCACATGTTTAAAAACGAAATTCAACTCAAAGGCATATTTAAATACTTTCTCAAAAAGTATCTTTCCATTAAAATAAGTCTCTTTTTTTCCAAATAATAAGATAATTTTACATATGAATTCATTAAAATTTTCTATTTTTTAATATATATATATATATATATATATATATATATATA
>NW_019237778.1:80117-100293 GCF_002742605.1 Olea europaea var. sylvestris | reverse complement strand
TAATATATATATATATATATATATATATATATATATATATATATTTCACAAAATCTCCACCAAATCTTGGCTAATAATTATTGTCCCTTAGCCCCTACGAGTAGCCTATGGAATTTGTGGGGGTGATTGTTTCCATTTCGTCTCCCTCCGCGGTCCATACCTAGCTGCCTTCCAATTACTTTCAAATTCAGCTAGAAACGAGAGCCACACTCATCCCCATGTCGTAGCCATCTGCTGCTATACCAAACCTATGAAGAAAAGATCATTTTCGTAGACAGGTTTTTCCTATAAGGTTGGAGACATTCAGTTCGGTGTCGAGGAGTAGTGGATGGATGATCATGGGCTTTATGGTGGGGGTAAAGAGGGTAGTCGGGTAGTTGATTTCGGTATGGTGGTCTGAGTTGGTGTTGATGATCTAACTAACAGATCTTCTCTGTAGAGAGAGATAGTAGATAGAAAGATATATAATTTTTTTAAATAATAATAATAATTTTATTATTGATAATAATAATTTTATCTGATTTTTGAATTTGAAACTCTTGATTTTTTAAGTTGAAACTTAAAGTGTAGGATTGAAGATAATTTTTTCATAAAATTAAAATCTTAATAGGTCTTTTTGGTGCAAAAAAGGACCAAAACATTTAAGGGCAGTAGGCATGTTTTATGCAAATTTTGTTGATGTAGTACAACTACAATTCCTTCTACAAAGATGTTTTATATTTTTTAGAAGTTTATTTTCTATTTAGTTCTTTTGTAATAGGACTATTATATTTATTAAAATTATAGTTTCTTATTGAGTTTTAATTAGATTAGACTTTTATTAGCTTCCTATTTTCCTTATTTTAATCTTCTAGTACTATTAGGAATATGAATAATTTACCTATAAATATGGAACCATTGTACAATTTCCATTCATTCATTCATTATTGAATCAATACAAGCAAATTATTCCTAGATTTTCTTATCTCAATTCTTAATTCAAGAATTTTAAACACGCTTCTGCACCAAAATTGATATTAGAGCAAGGATTTCACTTCAATCTGATGGCTGATGATGGTTCGAGTGGCAAACATACCATCGACAACTAACTGAGGTTTGAAAAAATTAAGCAACGACAAGAAGGCATGAATGAAACTCTTCGCAACATCACACAGTGTTGACTGCGTTAATAGTTGAGAAGAGGTGGAGAGACATAGTAGAACTACCAAGCTGGCAGGAAGAGGGACACATGGTTGACAACATGGGTTTTGGAGATGATGGAGTTACTAACCTGGATGTACGAAATCATGGGATTGTCGCAAGAAGGGGACTATCCCCTATAGCCCAGCTTCAGGTCGACCCAGGCATGGGAAAGAGACATCGACCCCTTGCAGATGATCGATCCCGGCCACCAACAGGAGGACTTCAAGGCAGAACCACCTTGCGCACAGAGAATCGCTACCCTTGCGACACTGCTTCCTTATGGTTCTAGAAACGAAGAAATAGGGGTGGATGGAGAGATGAAATCGGCAATCGACAGGTGCTCCTGGCGACGGTGACATAGAACGTACCGATAAAGATGGTCCGCCGAGGACAGCTGTGAGGAATTTGGAGCAGCAGAGAGAAAGCCATGTCAAGTTCAAAGAATGGGAAAATAATGATGACTCTGGGAATGAACGAGGCTATGATAATTTTGACCAAGTGTTTGATTTTGACCCCCAATTTAATTTTTACCAGAGAGGTAATTTTGATCGAGGACTTAATTGGCGACCAAGAGATTGGGGTCTTTAACAAAGCGGCCATGGGGGTTTGATTATTCATCTGAAGAAGAAGAAAAAATTTTCAAAATAAGTTTTTAGATTTCTATTGTATATGTCTTGATTAGTGCAATACCCTTTTCACACACTTATTCAAACAAATTGACCTTCAACTTAAGACTTTCGCCTTGTTTTATCATGTTATTCTAAGACAATCCATTCATAAGTTTTCGCATATGGAATCCAAATTCACATCCACATCTTCCTGCAACTATAAAGTCACCCCAAACTATGCTAATTTTGGTTTAAGGATAAATAATTTACTTTGGTTTAGGAAAAACATATATGTCTAATTGAATCAATCTATCTAACAAATGAATCAACTTGTTTCATCACAGTGTCAAACTCAATTCTAGTGCACGTATAATATCAAGTTTTGCAAGGTTAAGTTTCAATCAATCTAGCATGCATTCTATCCATAGTTCATAAATCAACACCAAATCTCAAAGTAAAACGTAATTGTAAGCCAAACTGTCCAGTTCACACAAACTTTAGGTAGGCAGTTAGGCAATTAATAATACACCCCAAACTTAAACTAAACATTGTCCTCAATGTGAAATGTAAAAGAAAAGGAGGAGAACTTCCCTAAAATGTCCGTAGTTCCTATGATGTTGTTGTGCCTTGGTGTTGAATTTTATCGACTCTTCTTCTTTATTTTTCCCCAAAACTTGAGATTTGTCCCATTTTCTCCATGTCCGTGTTGGTTTGAGTGTTCCGAAACATCATGTTCCTGAAAATCAAATTTAAAAAATTAAACTCATAGAGCAAGGATTACTTAGCTCAAATACCTAACAACCAACTTAATTACTAAAGACCTATGGGTAGATGGGATATGGGTGATGACTCGTAAATAGACTAATAAATAAAGTAAACTATCCTATAACTTGAAATAAAATAAATAAAAAAAGAAAGCTTGGGTTGTCTCCCAAAAAGCACTTAATTTAAAGTCTTTAGCTAGACTTTTG
The DNA here is from genome assembly GCF_002742605.1 of Olea europaea var. sylvestris. Classification (NCBI taxonomy): domain Eukaryota; kingdom Viridiplantae; phylum Streptophyta; class Magnoliopsida; order Lamiales; family Oleaceae; genus Olea; species Olea europaea. The sequence continues at coordinate 97,532 of NW_019237778.1, read as the reverse complement.
CACAAGTGCTTCATGGCACTTTGAATATGGCTCTGGATTTCCTGCTTAGCTTGCTTAATTTTACTTTATTCCATATCTCATATGTCCTCTAAAATCGTACATTTTCCTTTTGAATATGGTATGACCTGCCTAAACTGCTTGTTTCGCACTCAATCAAAAATACTTCGATCTTCTCATCGTCTTTAATCACAAATTCAATGAAGTTCGATGTTTACACGCTAATCCCCTCTTCATTGAATACAATTGATTCATGTGGCTCATTCGCGATTAATTCCTTCATTTTTATGTGTTCTGCATATTTAGTCGTTAGTTCCTCGGGTTGAATGGAATCATTCATCAGCATGTTATTTGGCTCATCTGAAATTATTTGATCTTAAATCTTCTTACATTTTTGCATGATAATGTCTCCCATAATTATTTCACTATAATCAAATATTCTTCATATGGATAATCAAAGATATGTTCTTTCACTTCCATTGGAGTTGCCAAATACGAGCAATTTTTCGTATGATGAAATGTACCACGGTATTCACATGTCGGTCTGATCTCTTGATAAACAATTGATTTGATATTTAATCCCTTCGGCCAACCATTCTTATCAAATTCAATAGGCTGATCATATCCCCACCTTTTAAGTTCTTGTCTAACTAGAAATTCTCCAAAGAGCACATTACCTTCATATAAGTCGGAATCAATCACTGTGATTTTTTACCTCTTGCTTCTTTTCATTCCTTGTCAATGGAGCAAAGGAAAACAAGTAGATCAATTGAAAAGAAAAAAGAGAAAAAATAAAAAATAAAACAAAAGTAAGAAATAATTAGACCAATATTAAAGAAAAATAGTCCCCGACAACGGCGCTAAAAACTTGTTGTTAGATTTTATTTTCGCAAGTTTACAGATCGTAACAAGTTGTAAAGTAAACCTAAAAATCCGGATATCGTTCCCACGAGGACTACTATTTAATAATTGGTTCAATTATTCCTAACTTTAATTTGATCGAAACAAACAAAGAATTAGATGTACTGATTTTTGATAAAACTATTTGAAAATATGTCTGGATGCACACAGTGAGTGGTATAGAGACTAAATAATGAATGGACGTTAGGGCAAAATAATTTCCCCTATTGATTACCTTTACATCTTAAATTAAGATTCACATCTCATATAGTGTTCAATCGAATTCTCCTATTGTATTCAACTTACACCTCCCGAATTCTTATTGAGTCTATTTATCTAATTCAATTTCATATCTCTATGCGAATCTAACTTAGTTAAACGAGTTCTTTGTCATAGGGATTCAATTATAACTGCAATAATTTGTATAAGTATATCTACTCGTTCTATCAATTTACCAGATTTTACTATATGGTCTAAATTATAAACTCAAAACTCTATTTGTAAAGGATTTACAAAATCATCGAAGTAGTGAAGAAGAATATAATGCATTCAATTCATAGCAAAATCAACACATGAAAGAATAAAGAACAAGAATCTTAAATAAATTATGCAAATGGTCCCAAGTAGGTTACATCATTCGCCCTAACAATAGATTTAGCTATTTATAATAGAGAAAAAATAACAAATAAAAATAGTGGAGTCCATCACCGGGTTTTGAATTTAGATATAGAGGAGTGGATGAATCATGCACCAAATTCTTCTTCTTGTTCCAAATCTTAGTTTTAAACCCTTGAATTATTGTTCTTCTCCTCTTGAATTTGATCTCTTTTATCTTAAGATGTCTTTCTTGCCTCTCAATGTGTGGAATCCCCTCCAAAAGTGTGAAAAAGATGTATTTATAGGTGTCTCCTCCATTTATGTAGAAAGTAGGTTTTTATGGAATTCCAAATGGCCCAAAAATGCGCCCTAGACAATCCCGGCGCAGCGCCTAAGCTCTAGGAGTCCGCGCTTAAGCGCCGTGAACAAATCACCGGTAGCCCCTAAGCGTTGATGGTAGCACTTGGGCACTATGATTGCAGCGCCTAAGCTCTGACTTTCGAGAAAAAAATCAGAAACATTACACTTGGGCACTACGGGATAGCGCCTAGTAGCACCCAAGCGCTGTCGTCAGTTCGATCACACTGCATAGTATTTAATCTTTTCATCATAACTTTTTCTTCTAATATTCGATCGAGGCGATTCAAGATGTGTTGGAAAGCTAATTCAAAGCGTTACAATTTGCTTCAGATACAATTTTCAAATTCTATCATTTACAATGTCAAAATGGATCTTAATATGAGTCTAAAAACGATACATAAATTTTTTAGGTTTAGACTCATACATTTTTTAGGTTGGACTTTGATGTGTGATCATAATTTGATTATATTTCATCCCTTTGATGTCTTTCTTTATTCAATTGACTTTGAGAACTCTTGAATCTTCATCTTGAGGTTCGACAGAAATTTTGAGCATTTGCACTTTAGTCCCCGAACTTTGGATCTTTTACAACTTAGCCCTTTTCTCCAATTTTATCAACTTTTGCTTATTTCCTTCAATTTCTTGTACCGTCATTAAATTCTATCTATTCAACACGAAATGCAATAATTTAAACCATAATTCATCCGAGTAACAACTAAATATTATCGTTTTAAAGTCTTGAATAAGTGTGTAAAATACATTTATCATTAATCATTCAAGATCGACTGGCTCTCCAAGAGATTTGGACCATGAAAGATGCAGTCAGTTTAGCAATGAAAGTGGAAAATCAGATGAATAGAACTGCAGCCCATACTCAAGGAAATTTTCGACGGCCAATTCAAGAATCTTATACTACTCCAAAGGGTGCAATAACCTCAAGCAACAACAATAATAACAGCAAGATGCTACTCTAATTCAAAATTCAACATAGAATCAAAGAGGAACTCTCGTCCCTGTTCGATCTAACACCCAAGGTAGAAATCACACACAGCTATGAGCTAATAATGACCCTTGTCACGTCCTAATCTGGGAAAGTGCTTTCGGTACAATCAACTAGGTCATCTTTCAAATAGCTTCCCAAACAGACGATCCATTAACTTTGCAGAAGAAGACAACAGTGGGGAAGAGCAAAATTTTGAAGACAATGATTATGAAGGTAGTGATGTTGCAGATGCAAATACAAGGGAAGAATTGGCGTGTATTATCCAACGCCTTTTGCTTGCTCCAAAAAAGCTAGATACCTCTCAACAACACAAGATCTTCAGAACTCAATGCACAGCTCGTAATAAGGTATGCAATGTGATTATTAACAGTGGTGGTAGTGAGAATGTCATTTCAAAGGTAGTGGTAAAGGCTCTAAATCTGAAGAATGAGAGACATCCTTCACCATACATGATTGCATGGATTAAAAAAGACCCAGAAGTTCAAGTTTTAGAGATTTGTAAAGTTCCTTTGTCAATTGAAAAATATTACAAAGATGAAGTCATATGCGACGTGGTGGATATAGATGCTTGTCACATTTTATTGGGTCATCTTATGCAATGTGATTATTAACAGTGGTGGTAGTGAGAATGTCATTTCAAAGGTAGTGGTAAAGGCTCTAAATCTGAAGAATGAGAAACATCCTTCACCATACATGATTGCATGGATTAAAAAAGACCCAGAAGTTCAAGTTTTAGAGATTTGTAAAGTTCCTTTGTCAATTGAAAAATATTACAAAGATGAAATCATATGCGACGTGGTGGATATAGATGCTTGTCACATTTTATTGGGTCATCCGTGGCACTATGAAATTGATGCCACTTATAAGGGACGGGATAACACTTTCATATTTTGGTGGTTAAATAAGAAGATCGTTTTGGTACCACAATCTCAGCCTTTTTTGGTACCACAATCTCAACCTATGGAAACCAACTCTGCCATCAAGGAAGAGAAACCACTTTTTACCAAAATCTCAGGCCTAGAATTCTTTGAACAAGTAAAAGAGCCTCACACAGTATTGGCATTGATTGTTAAAGGTCCAACAGAAGTAACTATACAGATTTCCACCAAGGTTCAGAAAGTTCTTGCTGATTTTGTCGCACCCAAAGAAGTTGTCCTCTATGTGAAATATTCAACATCATATTGATTTGGTACCTGAAGCCAGTTTGCCTAACTTACCACATTATCGCACGAGCCCAATAGAACACGAAGAGTTGCAGTGATAGGTTAATGAATTACTTGATAAGGAGTTGATCCACGAGAGTATGAGTCCTTGTGTAGTTCCTGCTATACTCATACCAAAGAAAGATTGCAGTTGGTGAATGTGTATAGATAGTCGTGCTATTAATAAAATAACAATCAAGTATCACTTTCCCATCCTGTGTCTTAATGATATGCTCCTCAAGTTGGAAGGTGCAGTGATATTTACCAAGCTTGATTTAAGGAGTGGCTATCATCATATCCGTATTCGACCCAGAGATGAGTGGAAAACAGCTTTCAAAACAAAAGATGGTCTCTACAAGTGGTTAGTGATGCCATTTGTGTTATCGAATGCGCCAAGCACATTCATGCGATTATAAACCAAGTTCTTCGTCCATTTGTGATGGTTTATTTAAATGACATTCTTATCTACAACAAAAATGAAGATGAGCACTTATCACATCTTACAGAAGTGTTTTCAGCCTCTAGGAAAATAAATTGTATATTAATCTTAAAAAGTACTGCTTTATGACCGACCAACTTTTATTTCTTGGTTTTATGGTGGGTAAAGATGGTATTCAAGTTGATGAGGCAAAGGTGAAAGCAATACGCGAATGGCCAGCTCATAAAATCGTGCGAGAAGTACAGAGATTTCATGGATTAGCAACTTTTTGTAGCCGCTTCATTCGAGGGTTGAGGGCAAAGCACAAGAAGACAATTTTGAGACAATAAAAAAAGTTATGCACTACACCGGTGTTGACACTACCTAGCTTTGAGAAAATATTTGAAGTTGAGTGTGATGCTTCAGTTATGGGCATTGAAGTAGTGTTGTCCCAAGAAGGAAGGCCGTCCAGTTGAATTTTTCAGTGAAAAGGTTAGTGAACCACGACAAAAGTGTACTACTTACGAGTTAGAATTTTATGTTGTTATTTGAGAATTAAAGCATTGGGAACATTACTTGGTTCAACGAGAATTTGTGCTATTTACGAATCATCAAGCTTTGGAGTTTATTAATTCTCAAAAAATAATGAATCAAATGTACGCTCGATGGATTACCTTTTTGTAGAAATTCACTTTTGTTATAAAACATATATTTGGCCAACTAAATAAAGTAGCAGACGCATTAAGTCGACGTGCATCTTTGTTAGCTACAATTACTACGGAAGTCGTTGGGTTCGATTGTTTAAAGGAACTGTATGCAATTTATGAGGATTTTGGCGATATATGGGCTCGATGAATAATAAGGAATTTATACCCCTCACCTTCTTCAAAAAGGATTCTTGTTTAAGGGAACACAATTATGTATTCCTTGTTCTTCTTTACGTGAGCACTTGATTCGAGAATTACATGCAGGCGGTTTAGGTGGACATGTTGGTCAAGATAAGACAATCGACTTGGTTGAAGAGAGATTTTACTGGCCCGAGTTTAAAAGAGATATTGGTCATTTTGTTCAACGTTGCACAATATGTCAGAAAGCTAAGGGGACAAGCTCAAAATATTGGCCTTTATACCCCTTTGCCTATTCCAGATACAATATGGGAAGATCTTACAATGGATTTTGTTCTTGGTCTCCCACGAACTCAACGGGGAGATGATTCTGTTTTGGTCGTAATTGATCGGTTTTCAAAAATGGCTTACTTCATTCCTTGTAAGAAAATTGCAGATGCTTCCTATGTGGCTAATTTATTTTTTTGCGAGATCGTTCGCCTACATGGTATCCCTCGTTCTATAATTTCAGATAGAGATGTAAAGTTTCTAAGTCACTTTTGGAGGACATTGTGGAGAATATTTGACACTTCTTTGAAGTTTTGTAGCACAAGTCATCCCCAAACAGATGGTCAAACAAAAGTGGCTAATCAAACTCTTGGCAATATAATTCGAGCAATTAGTGGAGATAAACCAAAACAGTGGGATACTGGCCTTTCACAAATTGAGTTTGCTTTTAATAGTATGCCCAATCGATCCACTAAGAAGACTCCTTTTGAAGTCGTTTACACTAATGTTCCAAGGCACACAGTAGATTTGATTTGATTTCCTAATGTTAATTCTAATGCAGAGGAGTTCGCTTAACATATTTAAAAAATTCATCACGAGGTAAAACAAAATTTGGAAAATGCTAATATTCGTCATAAGGCTGCAGCAGACCAACATCGACGACTTAATCTATTTAACGAAGGTGATTTAGTGATGGTTCATCTCAGGAAAAATAGTTTTCCTATTGGCATGTACAATAAGCTTATAGATAAGACGATTAGTCCTTTTCGCATTCTTCAAAAGATTGGTGATAATGCCTTTCCTTCTTTTAGCAGCTCATCTCGAATCTTGAACGTTTAACGAATTGTGTTATAAAGTTGATCTTCCAACAGAAATGAACATTTCCAACACTTTTAATGTTGCTAATATCTATGAATACTTTCCTCCAGACGAATTTTCCTTGCAAACACAAAACTCGAGGACGAGTTTTCCTTCAAGTAGAGGGGACTGATGTAGTACAACTACAATTCCTACTACAAAGATGTTTTATATTTTTTAGAAGTTTATTTTTTATTTAGTTCTTTTGTAATATGACTTTTATATTTATTAGAATTATAGTTTCTTATTGAGTTTTAATTAGATTAGACATTTATTAGCTTCCTAGTTTCCTTATTTTAATCTTCTAGTACTATTAGGAATAGGGATAATTTACCTATAAATATAGACGATTGTACAATTTTTATTCATTCATTCATTATCGAATCAATACAAGCAAATTATTCCTAGATTTTCTTATCTCAATTCTTAATACAAGAATTTTAAACATGCTTCCACACCATTTGTACAATAGGTTTTGTTAAAAGTAAAATTTTTGGAGAATATATGATTCCAAAATAGGGAAAAGTTACGATCCACATAAAAATAAAAAATTATATTATTGAAAGAACATATGATTGAAATGAGTTCCAAAACAATGAGTTTTAAACAATTTCTACCAAATATACTATTCTCGAGGCCCATAACATCATTTGTCAAGCCGATATTAAACAAATGGTTAAAGAAACAATTCTTATACAATAAAGTGTTTAACACTAACACTGAACTGTATTAAAAATAAAAATAAAAATAAAAATTACAACACAATAATCATGACCAAATTGCTGAACTCATTCACCTTAACAGGATTCTTTATTTTTAAATAGGTGAATAATATAATTCAAACTTACGAAAATTACATTCTGCAGAGTGGTTCACAAGTAATCTTTTCTAGCTCATATTTGAATTTTTCCACAGCCAATGGTGGCAAGCATATCGGTACCACAACTCCATCTTCTCCCTTACTGTTCTTGAAATTCGTACAAAAACTAATATTTGAAGTGGCCGAAGCAACTCCACCATACACTGCATTGCATTGTTTACTATAAAATGGTGAAATCTAGAAGGTAATACCGAGGTGGACGCAACACTATAAGATTCCATTAAGCAGGAAATTAATTAATTAATTGCTAATTAGTACTTTTTAACTAGAAAACCCCTTATGTGCTTAACAGATACAATGTACTTCTGCCACAGAATTCAGCCCTATTGATTTGGTAAAACAGCCTTATGTGCTTAACAGATACAATCTTGGTCAGATGGATTCAGTGTATTCGTACGACATTTCCATAAGCACGCTATTATGAGATCAAATCTTGAGCACCTTTGAGAACTTCCCGACAAGGACAAATGATTATAAAGTGCTTGTATAACCTTAGGAGTAAAGAAAATGGCAGTCCGAAATAGCTTGTCCGAATCCATAAAGTCTGTGGATTGTGGTATTTGCTCATATTCATGGTGTATGCATGTAATTCTTGCGGGAGATCTTGCATTTAAATATTGTTCTCTTTGCCATACAGGTGAAATAGAAGGTGCAGATGCACCTTTCATTAATTCAGAAATAGAACTTAGAAATTGCATCATCCCATAACCATCCGCCATAGTGTGGTTCATTCGAATTCCCAAAGCAAATCCACCACAGATGAATCTGGTTACCTGCATTTAGGATTAATTTAACCCGCATGCCTGTTGGATACCATGTCCTTATAGTATAGTTTTGTTGCAATAAATAAAATTATTCACAACCAAGGGTACAAGGATTGATACCTCTGACTTGAAGTCGGTAGTGTTAATTATTTCAATATTCAGGGTTGTGATTTGTTCTTATAACAAAAATAATTTAATGATAATACTAGTGCACTTGGAGCGTAATTAATAGACCACATGTCGAGTTCAATTTTATTGCATGATCGTGTGAAAAATTAGTTCCACTGAGCACCCGATATATTATCTAAATTCTAGACAAGATTGTGTATGCCCTGTTTGGTGCAAATTAATTTATGTCAAAATCAAAAACAAATTTAAACCATATATTTTATGGGACATACAACTTTTTAACCACATATCTCATCAACTTTTATTAAAATGTATTAAAAATCTAATTTTAACCCCTACCAAACAGAAATTTATCTACTTGTGAATTTAATGGTTCTATAATTCACCAATGAATTATGTGCTTGTTTGGTGAGAATTTTGATAATTGATTTTTTGACCGTTAAAGATAAAGTGACTCTTACATGTGTGAAAAAAAATTCAAAACTAACGTCTGTAATAGTAAAATAATAGCCAAAAAATTGATTTTAATTCACTTTTTAGTTGTACCAAACAAGCTCTATATCACTTTGATTGATCAAATAAATTAATGAATTGAGAATTTAAGAATGAGCAAAGTACAAAATACGAATTCATATCGAGAATAGTCGTTCTGAAAAATGGGTTAAGTGACTATTTTAAGTATTTTCTATTTGAACAATTATAAATTTGAGCTCAATGTTTAGTCATACCTAAACTTCAAAATTTGTGACTTGTTCACAAAGATTATTGAAGAAATAAAATTTAAATTAGCAAAAATAATTGAAGGGATAAAATTGTCAGTTATGTCGGTACCTAATTATTGGATCTTGAATGGGATGAAACATGTAAATTAGAGGAAAATACTGTAGATTGCAATTTTTTGCTTTTAGTGAGAAAAACGAAGATTAATAATTAGATTTGATGGTGTTGGATCAAATAAATATTATCTAATTATTGAAGTTTGAAAAATATATGGCTGAACATGTTTCTATGATAGCTCTATAAAGTTTTGAATTCAATTGTAATTATTATTTTGAAAGTTTTGAACAATTATAATTGTAATTAAATTTCAAGAACCACTTGTTCAATTAAACCAACTATGGCCTACTTAGGCTTAAAATTAGATTAAACTTTTTGTCCTATATAAACATGTTATTGGGGGTTGGAATCAAGAAGATGAAAAAGAGAAAAATTAGAAAAAAAAATATTTTCTTGATCTTTCCCCAGTCCTTCGAGACTAGAATTTAACTTTTGATTTAGAGCCTATTTGGAAGTGATTTTTGAGAATTGATTTTTTGATCGTTAGGAAAAAAGTGGGGTCGACATGTGAGGGAAGAAGTCAAATATGACGATTAGAATAGTGAAATAACGGTCAAAAATCAATTTTTTTGGGGAAAAAATCACTCCCAAACAGACTCTTAATTAATGAAAGTTACACGAGATGTGTGGTCTCTACTTTCGAGAATAGAAGGAATGAAGGATTGAAAGTTGGAAGCATAAAATTTTTGAAACCAAAAGCTGAAATTTCTTGAATTAAAAAGCTAAAAGTTTGTTATTTGAATTAAATCAACAACTTTTAGACGAATTGGTACTTACTTGAATCAACAAAAGAGGGCAGCCAATGATCCCTCCAGTGCCAGGTACATCGTGCAGAAACTCTTCCATTAACGGACATGGAGGGAGTATGTTATCCCCAAGCTGCTCAAGCATGATACATGCATCAGCCTCAACGAACAACACGCCTTCGCCATTGCAATCAACCATAAGTTTTCTGTTGTCTCCTTCCATAATCCTCCCAGCAAAGGGATAGTAATATACCAGCGTTTTCGCAAGTCCTTCTCGAATGACTTCAGCTGGATTTATCCCTTTCATTGAAGGATTGTTTTTATAGAAAAACATTATCGGAACTTGAAACCGAAAGCCTTCTTGATCATCAATATCGGAGAGTTTCTTTATTTCACGTGGTGTCGGCTTTGCCGGAACCACCAGTTCAGGCTTACACCGGTTCACTGAAAAAGCAAAGTTGGAAGAAAATGCCATAGCAAAGACAATTCTTTATTTAGAGAATGCAAGGAAAGAAAAGGCTTATTAGCTTTGACATCTTGAGGGCATTAATTTATAATGTGAAAATGCATTTCGGTACCAAATCTTTCATTTATTAGCAGACTTTGCCCAAACCTTTAGTTTGTGGCACCGGAGGTACCAAACCTTCAAAAAATGCGCACCCAGAGTCCAAATTGACAGAAACCGTTAGTTGACCCCAAAATTGACATTGACCAAAATTTTGACTGATTTTTAAAGGGTCAAATATGTAACTTTATATTTTTCATATAAAAAATTAAAATAAAAGAAATATACTTCATCTTCTCCACTTCACCCTACAAACACCAATCCCAAGACCAAAAATCAGGAACCACTAACTTCCCTACCCGCCAGCTGATCGCCCAATGCTACCCCTTCAATGCCTTCAAATTCTCCAAATAAAGCTATCAAAACTAACAGTGTCCAATAATAGTGCCCCCGTCACTTCTTTCCCTTCTTAGCAGCTACTTTCTTTACGGGAGACTTGACACTTTTCGGCTTCACGCTCCTAGCCAAGGTCTTCTTAGCTGCTAGCTTTGGGTTAGCTTTTGAAGGGGCAAGCTTCTTCCCCTTTGTGGTTTTCAGAGAAGTAGCTTTCGGCTTGGAGACTGGAACGGTCTTCTTCTTAATCGGTGCAGAGGCAGCTCGCTTCGGAGCCGACGGGAGCTTGTACGAACACTTCACAAATTTCAGTCAAAAAATACAAATTTCAGTTATCTGCTTCGGTGTCTCAATCGCATCTAAAATCATCTGAAATACAAATTTCAGCCAAAAATAAAGGAAAAAATCAGATCTAAATTTCATAAAAAAGAAAATTTCAAATTCATAAAATTGGATTTGGCTCTGGGATTAGAGAAGAAGGGAACAATGCCCATAGCTGTGATGCGATTGCTGACAGCAAGTATGTTTTGCTTATGATCGCTGCTGGTCAGCACAGAGGGAAATGCATCAAGCAGCTGCGAATTAGGCTGGTTGGAACAATTGATGAGCAAGCGAAGTGTCTCCCTAGCACCTTTTTCAACTACTGATTCTACATCTGGAATCAGAGGCTTCACAAGATCTAAGCCTAAAGATGGAATAGTCGTTGAAATCGTAGGGCCTGCACTGACCAAATACCCTTGGCTGGAGGAGCAAACTTTAATAATCGGGACATGAACAATTGGGTCACATGTTAAAGGCGAGAAGGTCACAATCTGCTGTGATGTTGGAATGGGCAGGGACAGGGGCAACCTGACCAATGGCTTAGGTAGGAGGGGAGGAAAATCTACAGAGGGGACATGGTCAAGATTAAGGGGCATTTTTGACGTCAAACGACTAGAAATGCGTGGGACCCGCCCCCCATGTGAGGGGCGTGTAACCGGAAATGTAAAAGTACACGCCCGAATACATGTAGTAAAGCCCAATCTGAAAACATAGTTCCACAAGTCAGTCAAAATAGTAATAACAAAATCGATTCTCCAAAGACAACTAAATTTGGCTCATCTTCTCAGCAAATCATTGAACAACTAAATCTGAATAAATTGTAGTGCTAATGATGTACGTTTTAGAAATAAAGAATAACACCACATATTGGATTAAAATTTTAACAAGCACAAGAGCCATTAGAAGAAGACGGTTAACAATGAAAATTTTATTGGCCAGGACATCTGTTTCCGTCAATATTTGCAACCAGTGAAGTGGCCAAAATCAAATGCAAGATGCAAAAATAAAGCTAAATGACTGGAGATGTGAAATGAATGTTGAAATGTGCTATGCACTTTCATGTTGCCATTTAATATTAAAAAAGAAAACCTAGAAAAAGCAAGATCTTTCAATTGTATTGAGACTGAAGAAGGGATTGTAGATTGAAGTTTCAAGATTTGTCAATGCTAACTCTCAGGATGAAACACCAAATGCACAAACCTGTGGCTCTGCTGCGGACACGGACATAAAATGAAAATATGGATCCATTCAATGAAAACAACTCATGAGAGAATTCATCCAATTGCCAAGAGTTATTTACTAAAGAATGCGACCGATAGCAATCATAAATGCTCGTATATATTTTAAGCGCATGTTTGGCCCCCATTTTTTTCTCATTTTTTCCAAATTTTTTCTCCACAGTTGCAGGCCCCAAGGAGACAAAAGGACTGTCAACTGACAAATACAGAACTTGCTGAATCGTATACTGCAAGAATGAATCTTGGATATTTGTTCTTGCCAAATCTACCTTTGAACTGACCTTAGGTGGCTTTAAAAAAGAGGATGACAAGAATGTAATTACTAATTGTTTCAGGGGGCAAAATAGTCCGTCGATTTTCAACGGCTCTCTCGCCAGACAAAATCTGAACTTGCTGAATTAATTTATCAGAAGAATACTGTAACAACATGAGATTTCAAAAAAAAAAAATGAGATTAGAATGGGGATCAAACAGGCGGTAAATAACATTTCAAAGAGAACTATAATCCATAGTAATTTATCTGAAGACACAGAAAAATCTAAGAATTTGACAAGGGAAGGCAGTCAGGAAAAAGAAGAAAAAATGGGTTTACAAAGAAATATAGTTGATTTACATAGAAGTTAATTATCTTCTTTTTCAATACATGCAGGCACTGCCATGAAATAGAAAACTAAATTGAAAATCACTAAATTTATATGAAAAAGTAAAATATTCATTAAAAATAAATTAAATGTTTGAATTCAAAAATAATTAAAAAAATTATATTAAAGCCAAAACAACCACCTTTTATAATCCTTCTTTACTGCATTTTCCAAATCGACTGTAGCTTGATAAATAGTATCAAGAGTAGCCAAGGAATAAATGCTCATTAATTAAATAGGTCAGATCCAGTGTTGTTGGATCATCATCATCTATCCACATCTACAATATATTAAAAGTGTGGATTGAAAAGAAACTTTTGAATACCAATTTTACCCTTACTTATTTAGTTATATGTCAATTTTACCCTTATATATTTAATATAGTACCATTTAATATCCATTTAAGTGTAATGCTATTAATTAAATAAAAAATATTTTTTAATATCTATAAATGGTTATTTAATGCCATCAATTGAGCTCCTTAAACATCCATTTCTCAATTTCATTTGGAATTAATCCTATTAATCAAATTAAAATATTTTAATATCAAATGAGAATTTAGGACTATTATTTGAGTTCCTTAAACAACACCCATTTTCAATATCATGTTGAATAAATTGAATTAAAGTTCTTACTAAAAATTTCTTATACTTTTAGCTATATGTCAATTATACCCTTATATATTTAATAGAGTATCATTTAATATAATTTAACTTCATTTAATATTCATTAAACTGTAATACTTATTGTTATATATCGGAGTACTTAAAAGTTTACATTAATCAAATTAAGTTTAATTACTTAAATTACATTATTTAAATTAAGGTTATCACTTAAAATTTAAGCTCGCGTATAGATGTAATTTTATTATAATTATATAATAAAATATATTAAAGGTTGCATTAATATAACGGTAGATCAATTATCATATAAAATAATATTTATTATATTTTAATATGATTATTTACGTAGACGAGCTTTGATTTTAAGTTATTAAACTTAATTTAGTTAATCTAAGATTATGAGTACTCTAACCTAAAAAGTGAACTCTATATTTAAAAGGAGACTACACGAAATTAAATTTTAATTAATCTATCATTAGTGCCACCTTTAATAAATTATAATGTTATTTTATACGTACACAATATATAAAATGTTATTATAATATATTATAATGTTATTTTTCACTTAAAATCAACATCCGTCTACTTATACAATTATTTTATAATTACAATATATAAAAAAAATGTGGAGATAGATGAGAAATGTTCAATTTACTATTTTGTTCTTATATAACATTGTCAATATTTTCATTCAAAAATTATAAATTTCACGTTTAATTAATTAATAGTTGATAATATAACTATTTAAATACAAAGGACAATAAATCGAAAAGAAAAATTTGCTTAAATGTGATCAACAATTAGGAGGGAAAGAATCTATGATGGGAGAAATTATCCATCAATCTTAAAAATCTTACTAATTACTCCTAATAATTAGTAGTTACTTACACTTTTCATATTTGTATCCACACATTAAATACAAGCTTTGCATCTCGATTACACATTTTCACTAAATCCAATTTTTCAAATATTAATAAAAAATTAATATTATCTGTTCTAGAAAATAATTAATATAGTATTAGGTATTTATTATTGAGCGTTCAGTTTTGTATAAATATAAAAATGATGGTAATCCTATTATTTATTAGATATAAATATATAAACAAAAGAATTTTTTTATCTCGATACATTTAAATGAAGAATTTTTATTCCTCCATTTGTATTAATCCCATTCAAAAGAAAAGGAAAACTTTCGTTTAAAATTTTTCACTTCCACATATATTTTGAATGGAACTTTGGTTTCTAATTTAAAATAAATGCTATGGATTAATATGATAAGCATGATTAATATGTAATTTTTTATTTCCAAATGTGTTTAGATAAGATAATTTTTGGTTTTTATTTTTTAGATAAAAAAGTTTATGGTACAGACAAAATGAGTAATTTTTTAATTTGAAAATTATTTACATATACTTAGTTTACTTATATGTAAACATTTTAAACTTAATCAAATGCATATCTTTTAATTTGATTTTTCTTCGTGTCTATCTATACCACAAAATTATTCAATGTCATCGCAATAGTTGAAAATAGGGATCAAACCAAAGTCTAGCATAAACAAATCATTACATTTCAATTTATTCAACATTTTCACTTTATGTATGTAATTTTCATAAAACTTTTATTTATATGTATATTTTTTAACAATTTAATTTTTTCTTTTAACATTATCAATTGTCTTACTTTAAAAATATTAAATATATCATTTATTCCGCACATAAAACTTGCAACGCACGTGCTTACTACTAGTCACTGGCGGATCCAGCACCAGGCGAGCCCCCGCGGCCGCGCGTGCTCGATCCGCCGGAGCCTTTTTTTTCTTTTTTATTTTTTGTTAAGGATAGACAAATGTTTAGAATATGTAACTGGTAATTCAATTTCATTACCGCTCTTCCTTCCAGCCAAGTTGGTTAGTGCTTGCATGTGTTTCCCCTCTGTCCCGGGTTCGAATCTTTTGTCAACATTGTAACATTTTTAATTATACAATTTTTACCAAAATTTATTGCATAAGAAAGCACCAAGGGGGAAATCGAACCTGGGAGCATTTCATAGAAATATTGAGTATCCAACCGTTGTGACACTACTTAGTTTTGATATTAATTTTAACAAAACAATAAATGATAGATCTTAGCGGTTTTAATGCAATTATAAAAAATTGTCCCGGGTTCGAATCTTTTGTCAACATTGTAACATTTTTAATTATACAATTTTTACCAAAATTTATTGCATAAGAAAGCACCAAGGGGGAAATCGAACCTGGGAGCATTTCATAGAAATATTGAGTATCCAACCGTTGTGACACTACTTAGTTTTGATATTAATTTTAACAAAACAATAAATGATAGATCTTAGCGGTTTTAATGCAATTATAAAAAATTGAACACCGTGCTTTTCCTTTAAATTATATAAAGTAATAATGTCATTTGGTGAATTCAATTTATTCTTATAACATAATTATATATGTTCAACTTCAATAAAATAATTATTTTATTTAAATTTTAAGCCTTTTTGATTTTTATTTAATTCAAAATACATTTTTTCCTCGTATTTTTCATCAAAGATTCTTTACTAAAATAATATTGTATGTGAATTTAATTTTTTTTTTATTTTTAACTACACATTCTCTATTAAGGGCCTGTTTGAGCCACATTATTTCAAAAAAATACATTTTTAAACAGTAATTTGACATCATTTCAATCACACATTTTTCAATAAAATAATATTACACGCAGATCAAAAACTTTTCCTTATTTTTAACCACACATTTCCCATCAATACACTATTTAAGAATGCATTATTACCAAAATAATGTGGCTCAAACACCCCCTAAATCACTATTTCAAAATGTATATTTTGCACACAAAAAAAAAGACATCAAACAAGTTTAATATTTTATTGCGGCTGACGGTCAACACGGTCCCGTGCTGGATCAATATCTTGGATTCGCCACTGCTACTAGTAATATAAAAAAATCTTTAAAGTCACTAAATAACAAATGAATAATACTATCAGTAAAAGGATCCATCTGAATTCTACTAAGCAACGGAGTTGAAATGATATTTAACGTCAGACTCTGAATCATTTGGCACAAATGGGAGCATCACTTTTGCCAGACATAGGAACTCCCGAACTCCACCAAGCAATTTAGAGACTGCTGCAAGTCTTGAAACTTCTTTCCAACAAATAGATGGATGATTTAGTATCTCTACGTTTATTCACTCCTCTGTCTATTTAAGAATCCCCTGCACATAAGAAATGGAGAACGTGTGAAGGAAGAGTGACAGAAACCTTTCATATTTGTGTGCGTGAAATTGTGAGGATGGTTTGTAGAAGAGAAGCTGTGGGGATATGTAGCTGAAACAGATATACAACATGATGCCATATGTCACTGGCACTGATAGCTGCTGCAAACTATGCCACTAATGAAAGGAACTAAATGTTACACTTGGACATGGTTAGAGGCACGCTGTATGTACATTATATTTAGGTGTTCTGAAACGGGAAAATTTAATGAGGGCTTCAAGGATTGATTTACTATGTGGAAACTGGAAAGTGGATTTTGAATATCTAAGGTACTGTACCTTGTAAAAATTGAGATTACTGTAATCACAAACAATTACACACCATTAAGAGTCATACTGCTTCACCTAAAAAATAGTATGATTTTAATTTTCACTACATATTCCAGGTAAGTAAAAAAATGCATACGAGCTCCCGCTAAGAACGTGATGAGTGTGAAACTTAGAGAGCTTTCCTTTCCAGGCCGGGGCTTTTGCTACTAACGTATCTGTAGTGGTTCTCAGAGTTCTAAAGGAGTCTAACCGAGCCGCAATTCAGTATGAATTGAGTAAGGCTAGTACCGATCCTCCCTGACCCGCTATTCCCCAACCT
>NW_019237778.1:76122-78703 GCF_002742605.1 Olea europaea var. sylvestris | reverse complement strand
TATGAAAGTGGAAAAGGAGAGGTAGAAGATTTTGTGTCTTGAAGACAAAACCTAATACAACAAGCGTGAATAATAAAAACATTAGATATAAAAAATGCTTATTAGAAAAGATGGAAAGAAAATAGATTTCGAGTCAATCAAAAGATAACGCATGTTAAAACCTGCCAACGTCACTTCTAGTTGAATATGTCCCACATAATCTCGCCACACGTGGCTCCACGTGACCAACCCATTGTAGCCATTGGGCTACTCCGAATCACCCTACATTTTGGCTGATGCCCTTATGCCAAGCCACCTTTGCAATCTAGCCCAAGCCGAAGCCCATTTCGCCGAGGTAGAGTCCTCCGAAGCCCTATTGCTGAGGCAGAAGCCTCCAAGCATCTTTCACTTCACTTCTTCCAAGAAATCTTCTTTTACACAGAAATCTTATTCGAATGACTGAGAGGATATTTGTCAAGACTGTAAATGTTAAGTCTTATCAACAAAGTCGTAGCTCTGTTTGAATAATAAATGTATAGCAAGCTAGCAAGTCAAAGGGTGATGTCTAGGATTAGATGTTTGAAGTAAGGAGGTGAGACTACATGTATCATCATCCAAGGGTCACCATTTCACTTGTACCATTATAAATACTCCCCCATGTAACCCTTTTGAAACTAATGCAACTTTGAATACTAATTACTACTCTTCATTTCCTCTCTTGCACAAAAATTGCGTTTACTTCACATTAGTTCATTGCGATTGGTAATTATTGCACAATCATTTCGTAAATATATCGCCGGATTCCGAACATGTTTGTCTCGTGTTAAAAAGCTGCCCCCACCCCCTGTTTTCTGGGAAGCTCTTGACCATTGGTTTGTCCTTGCATGTTGGAATCAGCTTACATGTATGCGAATGGATCCAACATCCGTTGTCTGCGTGGCCCTATCTGAAATCGAGGTCAACATAATCCATGAGTAATACACTTCAGTTATTAAAATTGCTACTTCCATAGGAACATGTCCACTAGGAAGAAACTTATAAACGAAAATTCAGACTGTCAGAGTTGATATAGATGTATCAACTACACATTGAAAAATAATATGCATTTGATAGATAAATGCTTTCAACCCCTCATCATATAGAAACGTGAGCGAACAAGGTATCCAGCCAATAAAATGATAAAATCCAAAGATAACGGGTAGTACAGGGATCAAAAATTCATGAAATGTCATTTCTCAAGATGCAGGAGTGGCATAACATGAATGATTTAAAACAAACGAAATGTGTACAAAAAAAAAGGTTCTAGGAGATATACAGTAGCTTAGAGTTGTGAACCACAATCATCTCTTTTGAAGTTCCCAAATAATTTGAGACAGCTTTTGCAGAAATGCAATTGAAACAATAAGAAAAGCATCAGAAAACTCTAAAACCTTCAACAAGAACAAGAAGACATAAATTTTTAAGCAATTTTAACCCAAAGTCTCATAAAAAACTCCACAAAATATGATTTACATCTAGATAAACTCTACAGAATTCTGTTAGAGCTCATTAGTTCTAATGACCCAAAATTTGAATGTTAACCAGTTGCAGTTAAAAAATTTTAACAAAGAAAGAAACCTTAAGCGCAATTCAGAAAAAAATAACAAATAAAGAAACCTTAAGCAAGGTAAAAATTTTCTGCAACAAGTTGATTGTCAACAAAAAGGTAAAAAAGTTGAATCGCACCTGTGCTGCTTTTTAGTTTAGATACATGAATTAATTGATCTCATGAGTTCCAATATTTTGATACTTTAGACTCATAATGCATATACACTGCATAAATGAAATAATTTCTTCATAAATCACAAATAAAACATAATAAATGAAACACAATTTAATGGCTTAAGCAGCAATTTCTACATTACACATGTTGCAAAGAGTCTTTCTTTTCCTTCTTTCTATCCCATTCTATAGTTATAGAAAACTCAAGAATTTCCTTTATCTTCAGGATGTGCACGAACAAGCTATATGTGCGCAAAATGACCACATCCTAAGTGTCAAAAGGAAAACTGATGCATGTTCAACAATTAGTCTTTGGAAGAATTAAAAATGTAAATTTTTTGTCGACCTTTTCCAGAATACAATTTCAGCAGAAAAGGATCAAATTCAATGCACTTGTAAGAAATATGCTTCTCTGAAATAACTTTCAATCAAATAGATAAGAGCATACAAATTGAACATGTCAAGGCTCAGAAGTATTGGTGTTTCTTTTCCATGTCAAAGGAAATGGAAACTTTCCATGATTGGATGGGAACATGTAGAATTTTTGAACCATGTTAACATAGAATCCAAAATTCAAAATTCAAACTCATATGCCCCTATATCTATTCACCTGAATCCAGAAATGTTAAATAATGACACAGCCTAAGTATCCGCTAACATAACTGGCAAACTTTGTTGAAAGAGTCTAAGCCAAACCAATAAAAACTTTTAGAACTATACACGAGAGAAATTAAATTTGGTATCATTTATTTGCAAAAATTTTGACATTTTTAATAAGATCCATCAAAATTCCAATAGAAAAAACAAAATGCTCTCAGAATTTTCCAAAAGAAATAAAGGT
>NW_019237778.1:64435-76041 GCF_002742605.1 Olea europaea var. sylvestris | reverse complement strand
CGGCAACGAAGTCATAAAGAAGAAAGAAAAATAATTACTTTCCACAAAAATTTCTTTATTAGTCATTTCTTGCGTCTTGATTATTTGTATGTAAAACTAAAATTAAAAAGCTCAGAATTTAAACAATAAATAGACGAAACGCAAATAGAGACTCAAATTGAATTAACCTATTTCCATATTTTCTTGAAGCAAAAAGTATCAAGTCAAACATATATTGGCCAAGATCTGCTCAAATAGAATAGTCGTCAATTATTTGAGTAATTCAATCACATTCGGCTAAAAACAAATCAAATCAAAACCTACAACTGAACCTAATAAAGAAATACATAAATAGATCTATGAGAATAAGACGAAATTGCGTCCCGTGATTATAACATTCACCGCGGTCTCTAATTCGCTTAGTGCAAGGCGGGAACCTGATATTTCGCCAAATAACGACATCAATTAATAAGTTCATATATTGATATTCATACAGTTATGCATATGCCCGATTTTGGAGCGCAATATTCACGAGAAACGACATCGCCGGCGAAGAAAATTCCCGACCTGCACCAAGCGAATTAGAGACCGCCGCAATAAATCAAACCTTGCATGTATATACAGGATCTTGCATCTATAGCTTTATGTGCTTCTGCATCTATGAAATAGATCTAAATAACAAGAAGAGTATTTATATATGTTGAGAGAGAGAGAGAGAGATTTTGCAAATGAGAAAATGCGAGGTTTTGCTTCAGAGATGGAGAGGTTATTTATAGGTAAAACGGACGCGCGAGATGGTACCACGTGTCGACGTTACAAACGTAGAGAGTAGGTAGGTTAATTTCCAAAATGGTCACCAAACTTGTATGTTGTTTTCGTTTTAGTCACCTAATTTCCATTTATTTCAATTTTATATCCCAACTTACACATACTTCCTTGTTTACCACGATAAAAATAATGACTACTTCTATTTCACTAGATTGAAGCTATATCATTCGTCGACTTGCCAAATTAATGAATTAAAAATTTAAGTCTCTTAATTCATGTGTAAGCTTCTTCTTTTTTCAAAAAAACTACTAATTTAATGTCAAACTAACATTAGTTCATTGGCTCCATTGACGACTTGAGATTGATCATCAATTTTGGTTACAATTACATAAAGTATGATTAGTGCCTTTAGGAATTGAAAGATTTCAAATTGATCGACTATGCAACCTCATTTGGCCTCCATTTGTAAACCACATTTTCATCACGTAATTTATGAGACTCGCAGCTCATATTAACTTTTGAAACACACATTTATCGACTTTTATCATAATCTACTAAAAATTTGATTTTTATATAAACTAAACAAGAGCACAATCATCTTAATCTATGTGTTTGCAACTTGAGTTTTGACTAGTGGATTGTACTCAACTGTTGGGGAGGATTTTTTGGAAAATACAAATTGAGTGATCAAAATAAGATAAATTAAAATTAGTTTACAAAAATAAATAAATTTGTAAGTTGAATGAGTTCAACTGATATATTTCCTGGAATGAGAAGAATTAGTGGTGGATTAAAGATTTGGTATTCGATTTGATTTTAATTACGGGAGTAACACTACATAGTGATTTCTAATTGTTAGGTGGAAGAGCTGCAGAGTCGGCACGTGGGCGTGGAATAAGGAGGGGATTTATTATCAAAAAGGATACAAGTACAGACAATTTATCACAAAAAGCTTACAGAATTTCGTAAATAGAATGACGTCATCAATACTTTAAAAAAAACAAAAAAAAAAACAAAATAGGGAATAACATTACCCCAATTTATTTGAAGTGAATTCTCATTCCCCCCCAAATCCATTGTCTCTTCCATTTCCTCCAAATCTTCTATTTCCACCAAATCATCCAAGGAAATTTCTTCCCCATTTCTTCCAAATCACCCACGAAATTTCTTCTCCATTCAGCTAGACCACTGTTCATGTCGCTATGTGAAGCATAATCTGCCAGCGAACAGGAAAATCGACGCCGCATTCAGCTCCATCTTCAAAGCCGCACTTACCCCCCTCCATTGCCACACTAAGAAGTTTTGTTTCTGGTATTGTACATGGATTTCGACATAAATTTTTTTAGTACACCTTCGTTTGATTTTGAAAGTTTCAATTATGAAAATGCTACATGGATTTCGACATAATTTTTTTTAGTACGCCTTCGTTTTGGTTCTGAAAGTTTCAATTATGAAAATGCTACATGGATTTCGACATAAATTTTTTTAGTACGCCTTCGTTTTGGTTCTAAAAGTTTCAATTCTGAAAATGTTCATAAGCTCATGTGGCTGGTAATGCCTGGTTTTGGTGTGGGAAAGTGTATTTCTTTCCCCCTTCTATTATTGATATGAATCTTGTGGTAATGCCTTGCATATGAGATGTTGTCAGTAGTTTATTTATGTGTAATGGGAACGCGGCATTAAGTGTTTGATCGAATGTTGAAATGAATCTAGTAAAAAAAGGAAAAAGGAGAATACAAGAAAGAGCGAGTTCTTGGATAGCTAGAGTGAAGACTGATGAGCGATGATAAATATGGAAATATGGTAATATTAACTCGATGCTTTCCTTCCGAATATCTTTCCTAAGCTTTCTCGTAATTGTATCCGAACTCCCTATAGTGCTTAATTTTTACATTGGTATTGTGTTAATGTTGGCAATTGAGATTGAATACAGTTTATTAGTTGATGTGGGATTTTGTATTTGAGATGCATTCATCTTTCTCTACTTGTTTTTGCAGCCTGGATTGACTACAATGAGAGGAAGGAATTTAGGAGTTTGTCATAGTTGTAGAAGCAATACTCACTACTTTAGAGAATGCCAAACAAAGCGCCAATGTCCTTCATGTAAACACGGATACCGAAAGTGTTTGAGGTCAAACGGGATACTCATAACAAAGGCCGATTGTTCTTCACTTGTAGTAACGATTGTGGATATTTTGACTGGGGGAACAAAGATCTTCTATGCGTGGAGTCAAGTTCCATTAACGAATCGGTAAATCATGAGTCCAATGTTGAAGATGAAGAGTTTCCAAGACTCTTTGACAGTCTAGCTCGAATTAGCGAGAAACGAGGCGTGGACATATCAATGCACCTGAGTTTTAGCAAGGGAAAAGGCACACTGAAGTGCGATGGGAAAGGGAAGGGTTCAACTTGAACGGTTTATTTGAAGTTGCTTTATGGATGTATGTGTAAGCTGTAGGCTGTAGTTCAACTTGGTTGATGTAGGCTGTAAGATGTATGGATAATCTTATCAAAATTGTTCGATCATTTTACATGATTCGTATTAGGTTTGTTGTAATATTTGTCATGGTTGCTACAACTTTAAGATAGACTTGTTCTCGTTTTTGTTTGCAAACATCTCGGTTGAATTGTTTTACTTTATGATAGACTACTGTGAGCATTCAACCTTCTAAAGAGTCATACAATAATATTAAGATAGTTGAGACTCCTCAACTTTATATTTTAGGTACCTTCATCCTGCTGAAATGATGACTCGGATTGGGAAAAAGCAAACAGAAGTAAGACTAGGATACAAGTGTTCATTAATGGGATATTGGGACGAGTTTTTGGGTGACGAGTTCTATTTACAAAGCAAAATTAACTAATAATGTCCTGATCTTGCAATTAACCCCCCTTCTTAATGATACTACGCTCTATCATCATTGCAGGAACAGCAGAAAAGAGCAACAGCAAAGCTCAACAAAAGAGAACTTTTTTTTAATGTATTCCTATCATTGGGCTGTTATAAACGCAAATTCGCACCAGTTGTTCAACAACACAATTTGTGTTAAATAATCAATGCCACCAGAATACACTTTCTAAACATGGTTGAATTTGAAAATCCAAATATACCCTGGTTTCAAGTTAAAGCAGTCTTGGAAGGTCAGCTTCTTCAAAAGCTTACAAATGCATAAATTCAGAAAAAATGTGAAGCATAAAAGCATTGTAAAAGTCTAGTAGAAGACACAAAAGATAAAGAACATTGAATCCGACAAGCAACACATGAATTTAGTGTGACTTTTAACATAAACAAAGCATAATTGGAAGAACTATCAATAGACTTATCAACCTTCAAAAACTTGCAACATCAAAATTCTATGAAGTAGTGTGACTTTTAACATAAAACAAGCTGTACATCACCAAAATGAATTAATTCCAATGCCAATATTTTTCTTCCTTCGATCAAAACCCGAGACCAAAACTCCCTTCGATCAAAATCTTTCAATAATCTTTTTCTCCCTTCCACAGCCACCAGTCAAAAACCGCCTTCGATCAAAACCCGAGACCCTTCTTCAGCTATTCCAAAAATCATGTCCATGTCTACAAAATACTTTAATCCCATTGCCAATCTTTCTGTCAAGCTCCAAATGACCCTTTGGTCTCGGGATGGTGACCCTTTCTATCAATATTTGGAAACTAACAAGAATGGTGAACAGATAAAATTATTGCACAATTTTCGTAATAGTTACCATTATGAAACGTTAGACAACAAACTAAACACCAACATCGAACACTGAATAAAACAACAAACTAAACACCAACACAAATTGAAGACAGAAAACTGGCTGATCCTTTCCACAATAATGACAGAAGACAGAAAACTGACTTAACAATCTACCTTCCTTTTTCTTGCTTCCTTTCACAAGAAATCTAACCATTTCCACAATAATGCCCAAAATTATCAAACATAAACTGATTTGATAGAGGTGAGACCGAAATAGCGAGTAAGTAAATAAGCATGAAATAGACCTTTAATGAGAGGTGAAGAAGCCTGTGGAACCTTCACTGGGCAAATGTTGATAGTAGTTTGGCATGACGTCACCTAAGTGAAAAGAGAAACAGTTACAATGTCGCAATAAACGAAATTATCAAACATAAATACCTACGAAACCCGAGCAATGTATTACCTTGAGCATTGATTATGACATTTGTTGGTGGCAACATTTGACTAGCATTGTAAGCCTACATGGAAAAACACAATTTTAAGCAACTTTGACCATGTAGCGGACCTAAAACAATTTACTCACCAATAGGTTTTGTGACGATGATAAGGGTGACAGCCTAGAATACTGAGAAGGTTGAGATGCATGGACAGTTGATGAAAGAGTACTGAGAAGTAAAGTTGAGAAAGAATTTCAGGCCGATTTTAGGTCATTTTCCCAAATGGTGCCCTATGCAACAACATTTGAAATGGAAAAACAACTTCAAGCAATATACACCATTCCGAAGTTCAAGGAAGTTCAACAAGAGTTCATTGGGAAAGTATATTGTGACATCGTATCTGAAAATACCAATGATCATTTTTGGACAACCTACGATGTGCGGGAACATGTTGTATATTAGGAGCATAGGAAAAAGAAAACTTTTCACGTGTCACTGAGGAGGGACTCATGTGAATTGATATATAGTTGTCACCTATTTGAGTTTCGAGTAATCATTTGCAAGCATGCGATCACAATATTGATTCGTAATGACATTACAACGATGCCGGATAGGTACATACTCAGGAGGTGGAGGAGAGATGTCAGTAGATCACACACAAGGGTTGCAGCAAATTACGATGGATTGGTGAATACCCCCGAACAGTAGAGGTATGATGACATGTGCCACGAACTGCTTCAACGAAATCTTTGAATGCACATACCCATCGAAAAATGCATTCATACCCTCAGATCGTTGGATTGTTGACATCCCTGCCCAGAATGTGGTCTTCAAATAACATGGAACCCATCGATTCCTATTCTCATACAATCTCGATAACCAATCATTATCATGTAAGTCATATGTATCAAGCATCGATCTCCAACCTTCTTCGAATTCATCAACAATATTTGAGTCATACACCAACCCATGTATAGAGCAAAAATTGAGCTCTTCTGACTGTGGTAGCCAAATTTTTCTGGCAGTTCTTCATAATGTACCAAAGACACCATCTGTGCTTCGTTTTCGAAAAAACTATTTCAATGGCATTTTGCATTGCCCAATCTTGATCAGTAATGATTCCTTTGGGTGCTTCACCATGCATGCACTCAAGCCATGTTCTGAATAACCATACAAAAGTCCCCGTTTCCTCATTCGATAACAACCCACAGTCGAGTAGTGTACTTTGTCCATGATGATTCACCCCCAACAAAGGGGGCTAAGGGCATGTCGTACTTATTTGTTATATACGTGGTATCGAAAGTGAACACATCACCAAATTCTTTGTAAGCTTGCCTGCATCTGTTATCTACCCAGAAAACATTCTTTAGTCATGACTCACCATCTAAATCCATACTAAAAAAAAAATCCTAAGCACCTTGCCTGCATCTTTGAAAAGTACGCCTGTAATGCAATGGCATCTCCTTCTCCAAAACGTAATCATCTCTCTTGGTCAACGTAGTTCCGACAATCTCTCTCCACAAAAGTCGTATTCTCATACCCACCTGCTTCCACAACTGCAGAGTTGTAGCTCTTGTGTAAGGGAATTCCTGCCATATCATTCACTTGGAGTTTTCGCTTCACACTCGCACTCAAGATTCGGTTGCATCAGTAGAATCTAAACTTTGAAGGACTTGTCTTATGATTATCGTCGAGGTATACTTTGTTAATTCTCCAAACTCCAAGATTATCTAAGGACGCAAATATTCTTGTTTTGCAATCCGTCTGACTTGTTGGTTGCGGCTTCAATGAACCGCATGTGGCATAATTTCTTCACCCTTCGCGACTACATGTGAAAGTCACGTATCTCATAAATCCATCATCACCTTTTTTCGAATTCCTTTTTTGAACTGGAAAGCCTACAGCGTAAGCATATCTTTTGTAGAACTCCAACATTTCTTTCTCATCATTAAACATCATGCCTACCTCAGGCTCAGAGGCAACATCTCATGCTACATTTTCATTGTCCAATATGTTCAAAATATGCTGGATATTCTCGTTGTCACAATCAGCCAACAAATCATGATTCTCATCTTCCATAATTTCTTTTCCTGAATAGAGTAAAAAAATGAGAAATGTATAAGTACAGAGATAATCAAAAATATATATGTACGGAGATAATCAAAATTGCAATATCATGTACAACCAAATGAATATCGAATCAAAGCCCATTCTACTGAATTTCATTTTAATCCCAATATTTGAGACACTTAATTTTTCAAATTAGACTGTGAACAAAAAAAAAATTGAAAACCCAGGTGGTTTCTCTATATGATTAAACCATTGAAAGAGGTTAATTTAGTGTGATCTTTGACCATGAAATTTGATGGGAATGTGAATCGCAGGGAAAGAATAAAAAAAACTTCACAAGAATGTTATTACAGCACGAATTTTAATTTAGCAGAAAGTTAAAATTTCTAAAATTTAGAACTTACTTTTAGATTTTTTTTTTTTTTTTTTGAATTGCTCTTATTTTACAAGAAGTGGAAATGTCTTTCCTCATTCGTTCTATTTCATAAGTTATTCTTTTCTAATCTTATTATATAAAATACATCAATTAGGGAAAAAAATGAATGACCCAACAAAACTGTCCAACAATGCGGCTACTGGCAAGTAATGTTTGGTATCTTCTTATCTTTCAATTTTTTCCCTAGTATTTCTTATTTAGCCATGTTTGATACAACATAAAGCAGGGAAACTCCTTAAAATGACGCAACACTTAATTGCTGCTCACTGTAGTTAATTAAAATACAACATAAAGCAGGGAAAACTCCTCCTCCATTGCTGTCCACTTAATTGCTTACCTACCCAATAAAGCAAAATAGCAACCAATACAAGAAAAACGCACAAACGGGAAGAATTTATGTAAGCAACATTTATATTTTGTACTGAAGAAAAACTTGAAATCAACGAAGATGCAAAAATGAAACGAGTAATAAAAAGGGGTTATTTTGTGGGTAAAGGGAAAGAGGGTTGGGTGACTGCAGATTTTGGACACAGAGAGGCTAACAAATTGACAACCCAACAAAGAAGATGAAACAATACATTTGTCTGCCATTTTGGGTGACTGAAGATTTTGGAGTTCTTGATGAGAATGGCGTCGACTTTCCGTTATGAAAATGCTCGGAGATGCGCCGATCATTTCCCCCCGGAAATTTGGTCGGATACGAGTGAGTCGCCAGTGGCGGGAGTCGATGCCAATTTGGGAGAAATGGTGGGCTGAAATGCTGTGCCCTCCCGCGTTTTTGTTTTCTTGTTTTTGTGTTTTTTTTATTTAAGTGTGCCACGTCATCAAAATTTGAAAATCTGTAGTGCTCCTGTAATGACTTCCATGTACTTATATCACTACTCATTTATTATTGGGGCAAAATGGAATTTCAATCTTTGATGCATGGACTTGGTAAAAACAAGAATATCGAGTCGCATGCCATTTCTATAGGGATAGCAAAAAAACTCGCACCGCCCCTTGAAGAAAAAAAAAAGATTAAAGATAATTTTATTTTTAGATAATTTATCCGTTAAAATCCCATTTTGAATTTGTATTTTATTCTCTAATAATGAAATAACTTGAAACTTTGAAAAAGTAAAATAAAAAATAAAATAAAATATTAAACGGGATAAAAAGTTGACCCTCCCCTGCCCCGCCTTGTCTCAGGCAGGATTTGGGCAAAACAGGGCGAGCAGGGCTGGGGTGCCCCATTGCCATCACTACATTTCTGTGGTTAGATTTTTTAGTTTATTGGAGCTATACAATGTTCTTTTTGTGCCATCAAAAAATATATATTATTTTTGTCTAATAAAATCGAGAAATAATGTTTTCCATTCGAGTGTTGAATTTGAATTGATTGCACTATTGTTATGTTGCATCTTTTAGACAAATCAAATGAGAGTAAGCTAAGTCAAAAAATGAAATAAGAGACTATGCAACATGAGGTGATTACCAGGTCGATTGACCACCTCTTCAAGCACAATAAATTTCCTTCGAAGTAAATTTTCCAAGGCGACAACACTTATGTCCGAGTGGTATTTTCGAGATGAGGTGCTTTCTCTACTGCAATGCATTTTCAAGGTGGTTGACATCTTTAAAGAATGTTATCTTTTAAAAAAATCACATCTATCAAAAGATACTTTATATAAAGATACTTTGTGTATCGATAGATTTGACCGTATGCAATAGAAATACTCAATCAGTTTTTTTAGTACTTTCAACTTGTATCCAACAATCACAAGTTTATGATAGTTGCATAGACATGGTTTGACTATTGAGTTGTTAAGATGAGGTCATATGTCATTCTTTTAATATAAAAAAATTGGGGTCCATAGATAAACTTAATCCAAGCAATGCTGCACGTAACTCAACTTGCACATTGATTAGATCTTCTCTCTTCAAAAGTGACACATTTTCCTCCGTTGTGTCTCTTCCAAACCGAACATATCTATACATACATTTGATTTGAACATTTAGAGCGCCCTTAAATATTGTACCCTATCGAAATTACAGTCACGATTAGTCTAACATTGTTATCCAAGTGTACAGATAATACATGCGTGGACGCTGGATAGTAGAGGAGTTAAAATCTGTTGGTCATGTGGCACTTCTGAAGTTCAAGGTCAACAAGTACTATTCAGTGCAATGGAAAACATTTTAATTTAATTATCATGTAATAATCAGAGTTAAAAATAAATTTTAATTACATATTTCATTTGATACCAGTCTATAATTTGCTTGGAAAGGGTTACGAACTTTGTTCCAAGACTCATTTCATGTGAATTATGAACCAAAATCGTACATATGTATAGATATCTACAGGTATAAATATATTGATGGTAAGTATTAAATGGCATCCTCTTCGTGCAAAAATCAGGTTCCCAACTTTCTATATTGTACCAAAAGAATTAAAGTCCGACGTGAATGTTATATCTTCAATTACATTATTTTATCAGATTTTTCATATCTCTTTATTGATTTGTTCCAATCGTAAGTTTGGACTTGATTTGTTTTCATCTCAATGTGATGGAATCACATTTTTCTGTTCAAGAAGATATGAAGAGAATATGGATATTGGATAATTTCTAATTGCAATTTTCTAAAATAATTTAACCCTTGAGATAAAGTAAAAGAGGATGCTAACGTAGATTTTGGTTTATATATTAAAGTATGGTATAAAGTTAGTGGTGGAAATGGGAAGAATTGAGTCGGCTCGACCCTATTACCCACAAGCTCGGCTTGTGCTCGTCATGAGTTGAGCGATCAGCTCGTTCTCGGCTTGTTCATTGAGGGCCATGCTTGGCTCAAGAGCTCCTTTTTTAAGATAAAACCCTTCTCTTTTACCTGAGCTCATGACTCGTTCATTGAGGACCAAGCTTGGTTTATGAGCTCCTTTTTCTTATATAAAACCATCATCTTTTATCTAGGCTTGAAATCGGCTAATTAAATTTCGAGTAGGCGAAGTTAAAAATTTTATATGAACAATTTGTTACATGTACAATTTTTTTTAAATGAAATAAATTAAAACAATAGTATAAGATAACAAATTTTGTTATTATGATTAAATTAAATATCATTAACCGATGACATGTAATTTCGATATATTTATCTTGCAGTCGGAAATGAGTATCTTACCAATTCTTCATGTACATTAATACTTTTAAAATATTTTCTTTCAGTCGACTCCTGACCTCGGACAGATTCCTCGTACCTACACTCAGTAGTAGAGACACACCTGGGCAAGGGTGGTCCATTGACCATCCAATTTTTTTTTTTTTTTTTTTAAATTGATGAAGTTCTATTTTGCGCTTGTGGAGATTTTCTCGAAGAAGTACATGAGATTGGAAGTGGTAAGGGTTGAGATTAAGACGAGCAATTAATAAACTACATCGAGATTATTCTGTACATGAGCAAAGCTATTCATAGGGTACTTTTTTAGTGTAATTTTTCAGTATTTCTACAGCTTATCAGATTTCAGATTATAAAATTCAGTTTCTTCAGTTTTCAAAATAAAGCTAGAATAAAGATTCTAGCTTATAACATTGAGCAATACCAATATTTCATAGATTTTCATGAATATCAAATTCTTTATTTTCATTATACCTTACAGATACTTATCTAGAATTTCGAACAAAAAATTTTATAATGTAATCATGTTTAGTTTTTAAAGTGTTACTTGATTCAGAATTTCTCAAATATTTAATAAAATTAGAATTTTTAGAAAATATGCATAAATGGAAAAATGTACTTATTTGCAAACAGTCCACTCAACAAGTTTACTCTGCACATGAGTAAGGCTATTCATAGGGTAACTTTTTGGTGTGATTTTTCAGTATTTCTACAACTTATTAGATTTAACAATTAAAAGAAAAACCTCAATAAATACAAGTTCACTCCTATATACATGCATATATATTACTAAATAGCAGCGAGGATGTAATAATGGCATTGAGCAGAAGATGACTACGATTACTTATTCAAGGTAAAGCTGATATGTGATTCAGGTGTCAATAAATCGAATTTTATTATTGAATTTCACTTGAAATGAGTTCAATCTCGAATCAAATTCGACCATTGGGGGTTGACTTCGCCACTCAAAGCATCCAAATTGATGATAAAGTAGTCAAGTCCCAGATTTGGGACAATGCCGGCCAAGAACAATATATATATATATATATATATATATATATAT
>NW_019237778.1:13351-58698 GCF_002742605.1 Olea europaea var. sylvestris | reverse complement strand
CATTTTATAACCTGCCCGAAAGGAAAAAGAAAAAATAAGTCATGAACTAAACCCCAATTTTCAGGCTCTCGTTAAACCTTAGGGTGAAAGTCAAAATAATGGCCATCATAACATGGGCCAAAGATGAAAATAAAAGAATATTATATATTATCTCACATTTCTTGCAAAATAAATTAATCAAATATCTTTAAACACGTAGTAATAAAACATCTTCATCATCTCTAAAGAGTTGATGGGAAAGCATCAATATAATTGACTATCATACTTTTTGCTCGAAATTTGATTTGAGTAGTTACTTTCGAACAAGTTGTCATGTAATAAAGTTTTTTTTTTCTAATTTCATTAGTCAGTATCAAATTACGTGTTTCGATTCAATAATTTAAGTCTGAACTTATCAAAATACATATTAGAGTTGCTATTCGACCAACTTTTTTTTCCCTTTGGAATCAAATGATGTTTGTAAACTAGCTCGTTATATCAACATTATTATTATTTTTTATTTCCATTAGTTGACATAATTCCGATGAAGCAAATTTTAGTTTTGATTGTATAATATGGCGTGTAGTTGTTGGTGCATTCCACCTAGTGATTGTTATATCACTTCCATCTACGTCAATTGAATTTTATTTATTTATTTATTTATTTTTGTCCCGTGTGCTTTTATTTCCTAACTGACCTAATTAACTTTACTCTGTAATTAATTAATCCATTAAACTTCCACTTGTTAAACTAATTACCCTTATTTTATAATTCAAATCCACAAAGCTTACACTAATCAAATTTCATCAGGAAGGACCTCCATCCAACAATTCATTAGATCTTATCTTCTTTTTCTTTGGTTTCTAGTACGTATCCAATTTTTTTCCGATTCGGTCCAAGATTCATAGTCTAGTTTGCACACGACATTGAACTGTTGTAGTTATTGAAGTAGAATCATCCTTTCCGCGGAGGTCAATCTTTGCCTGCTAGGCAAGAGGAGAGCAAGTTATAAATTCCATCTCGGTAGGACATCTATTTCTATTACTATGAAAACTACCCAGCTAACTTTTCTAATCTTTCTTGATAAAGACGGTTGATTAGGGTAAAATTGTATCTCTTAGAAACCATGATTATATGATTTATCCACTGTGGAAGTAGGCCAACATTTTTATTGGCAAATAGGGGGTCCACGAAAAGTAAGAAATTCCGTATATTTTGACCAATTCAAGGTGAAAAATTTGTTACGAAATCGACCATAGACCAAAAAAATTATTTGCCGAATGATGTTCCTCTTCTCACATTGTATGACGGGTCTCGCGTGAATTTAAACATGATGGCCCCTTGTCCCCATCCCTATTGCAAGTAGTAAGTAAAAAATTTAGTAAAACAACTCGGTACGTATAGCATTGTCCATTTATTAGACTCCTAAGAATTTATGGAGAAATAATATATGAAATCTCATGATCTCTAAGATAACCTTTCACTAATATATTTTAATCAAGTCATTGATCTATTAAATAATTCACCATGATTCCCATTAATATAAAATTAGTAAAGCTCCATTATTCTTGGATTAAATGCTACACATCGTCAGCAGCTTCACTCGTCGCTGGTCTGCTTTTCAGATCTTCATTAGGTAATAAATATAAATCACGTAATCTTTAAATTTACATGATTAAATATAATTTTTATACTAAAATGTAAAACGTTCTTTTATCCATTTTAATTTTAAAATAACAATCTAATGACACTTATTTGATCAAAGAGAAAATACCACCAACCTTAAGTAAAAAAATAAAAAAACTTATAAGAAGCCATTATGCATTGTGAAGGTGTAACTCTGTAGCGACAATCGACTAGTATAAAAGACCATTATGCTATCCGACGTGCTTTTTCTCCGTTTGGAATCAACTAGCATCCATCTTGGCAATGTTGATCACTTTTATTTACGTCAGTGGATATATTAACATTAAAGCATCTTTTAATATGTATTGAATAATATGGCATGATAGTGGTTCTTGCATTGCACCTAGGCTGGTTGTTGTTTATCACTTCCATCAACATCAATTAAAAGTATTCTATCCCATATGCTTTTATTTTCTAACTACAGTCTAATTAACTTTATTTTTTTATAATTTAATTCACTAAACTTCCACTAATTAACTTTTATTTCATAATTAATAACACTATCCTTACACTAACTAAACTTCATTAGGAAGGATCCCTAAATATTAACTACTTGCTTAAGCAATTTCACAAATAACCAGCATTCCTATGAGAGTAAAGGGCTTGTCTGGTAGTATTTAAGTCACTCAAAAGTTTAAGTTTGATTTATAGAAATTTTTTTGACATTGCCACAGTACCTTAACATGTGATTTAATACACTATCTCATCAAAAAGTTTAAGTCGTTAAATAAATAAATAATTTGTCGGTCTCCATATTTATCAGAATTGACTCAAATTAGGAGTCTCAATCGAGAACCAATGTTAACTTTGAGGACACATATATGAGGTGGACCACGAAAAATACAGAGAATTGCTTCTTGATCATAATATTTGGCCATAGTTCAACCACCAGTCTTAATTCAAGTTTGGCTTTAATTAATTTCTAGACACTTGCTTTCCTCAATATGTCAATACTATCCAATTCAATTGTGTAGGCCCCCAATATTATCCATGGGACCTAAGGGTCCAAGTCTATCGAGAGGTATACAGTTACTCAAATTGTCTCATTGTCACGTACTTTCAATTGCATGAGCTTTTGTCTATGATTCAATAATTCAAGAGTAAAATCGATGGAATAGGTACTTATAATATATGAAAACACAAAATTTGATATGCATGGCCCACGTTGGGATTCGAAATCTTCCCTTCTGCTCGTCGCACTTGTCTCTTCAGTCTCTAGAATGCTTATTTCAAGATCGTATAAGATATAGATTATGTATTGATGGAGCTTCAAAGAAAAAAAAAATTAAAAAAAAAATCTATAAGAAACATAAGTAAATTAAATAAGCACACATGTTTGGAAATCACGTGCTTATAAGTTCAATAAGCATGTATGTTTGGATGGACTGAGCTTATCTAAAGCTTATTGCAAGTTTTGAAATATTGAAATGCTCTTAGATCATTTAATTTAACATTTAAATCAATAAGCAAACTTTTTATTTTTATAGGTTTTCTCATATTCAATCTAAAGAGTTTAGGTAATACTTTCAAAGTGACTCTCGATTGGAGAATCTAGGGTATTCAGGAAGAATTGCAGCAATTTCCCAATCCTAAAGTAGTTCATATATATATATATGATCAAGTGCTAGGCTTATCATAATTATTAAGATAAAGAAGGGTAAATTTGTAATTCATTTGGTCAAACTATATTTACTTAACTTATTGCGTATTTCACTTTGGACTTAAAAAATGTAATAATACTATTCATAGTGAAGACTTATCAGTAGTCTTGTTACATGGAAAACATGTGTCGCTTTGTTATTTGATACATTAATGTGGTAATTTTTTATTGTCTCATACTTCAAATAATAAAGCGACATGTACGCGATGTAAAGTGACTATTGGTAGTTGTAACTATAGATAGCATCACTCTAAGCGATTATATTTAAGACATGTACGGGTGGATTTTGAGCCTATAAGCCATTTGTTACAAGTTGCAACCAAATTTTGAGTCCTTATTGCTTCGAAGCATTTCGCAAATAACACTAAAAACAAAACTAATTCTCAATACACTTTTGAACGTTCTTTTTCAAAATACCATTCTCAATACCACCTTGACCACTTGTATTAGAGTGTGTTATGCACATTTTGGCCATCTATTCCCCCATAGCCGCGATTGTCACAATCACCACCACTTGTAACCTTTAGTTGTACACTACCATTACCACTTGTAATATTCATTGTTTACAACACCACTATCATAACTAAAATCGTATATCGAGAAGCCACTTGATGGAGATTAGGATAATAATAAATTTAAAAACAGATATTAATTAGGATTTTATAATAAGAGCTTGATTTAAAATATTTCAATTAGATTTAATTAAATTAGTTTTGATATTTTGATATAATTATAGTTTATTAAAGGGAACACCACGTAAGTCCTTCATTTAAAAATCATATTTCAAAACTAACAAACTTCTAAAAATATTTCAAAAATAAGGTGATAATTAAATTTATTAAATACTTAATTATAATATAATATAAATAATCTACTTATTCTACCCCACTTCCAACCCATCCACTCATCACATTAAATCATTCTCTCTTTCTCCATCCCACCTCACTTTCGACGATGGCTCCGGTAGCTTCTCCGGCGACAGCTCTGGCGGCTTTCGACGACGGCTCCGGCGGCTTCCGACGGCTTCTCCGGCAGCTTCTCTGACAACTTCCGGCAGTGACTCCAGCACTTCTTCGGCAACTTTCGATGATGTCACGTGCTTATAAGTTCAATAAGCATGTATGTTTGGATGGACTGAGCTTATCTAAAGCTTATTGCAAGTTTTGAAATATTGAAATGCTCTTAGATCATTTAATTTAACATTTAAATCAATAAGCAAACTTTTTATTTTTATAGGTTTTCTCATATTCAATCTAAAGAGTTTAGGTAATACTTTCAAAGTGACTCTCGATTGGAGAATCTAGGGTATTCAGGAAGAATTGCAGCAATTTCCCAATCCTAAAGTAGTTCATATATATATATATGATCAAGTGCTAGGCTTATCATAATTATTAAGATAAAGAAGGGTAAATTTGTAATTCATTTGGTCAAACTATATTTACTTAACTTATTGCGTATTTCACTTTGGACTTAAAAAATGTAATAATACTATTCATAGGGAAGACTTATCAGTAGTCTTGTTACATGGAAAACATGTGTCGTTTTGTTATTTGATACATTAATGTGATAATTTTTTATTGTCTCATACTTCAAATAATAAAGCGACATGTACGCAATGTAAAGTGACTAGTTGTAACTATAGATAGCATCACTCTAAGCGATTATATTTAAGACATGTACGGGTGGATTTTGAGCGTATAAGCCATTTGTTACAAGTTGCAACCAAATTTTGAGTCCTTATTGCTTCGAAGCATTTCACAAATAACACTAAAAACAAAACTAATTCTCAATACACTTTTGAACGTTCTTTTTCAAAATACTATTCTCAATACCACCTTGACCACTTGTATTAGAGTGTGTTATGCTCATTTTGGCCATCTATTCCCCCATAGCTGCGATTGCCACAATCACCACCACTTGTAACCTTTAGTTGTACACTACCATTACCACTTGTAATATTCATTGTTTACAACACCACTATCACAACTAAAATTGTATATCGAGAAGCCACTTGATGGAGATTAGGATAATAATAAATTTAAAAACAGATATTAATTAGGATTTTATAATAAGAGCTTGATTTAAAATATTTCAATTAGATTTAATTAAATTAGTTTTGATATTTTGATATAATTATAGTTTATTAAAGGGAACACCACGTAAGTCCTTCATTTAAAAATCATATTTCAAAACTAACAAACTTCTAAAAATATTTCAAAAATAAGGTGATAATTAAATTTATTAAATACTTAATTATAATATAATATAAATAATCTACTTATTCTACCCCACTTCCAACCCATCCACTCATCACATTAAATCATTCTCTCTTTCTCCATCCCACCTCACTTTCGACGATGGCTCCGGTAGCTTCTCCGGCGACAGCTCTGGCGGCTTTCGACGACGGCTCCGGCGGCTTCCGACGGCTTCTCCGGCAGCTTCTCTGACAACTTCCGGCAGTGACTCCAGCACTTCTTCGGCAACTTTCGATGATGAATCAAATGACTTCCGGCAACAATTCCAACGACTTCCGATGATGGCTCTGGTGAGTTATCCCGTTCCGGCGAATATTCCGACAACCTCTCCGACCATTTGCATAAAATCTGTGATATGTTCACATTCTCATCTGTGATCGGCTCTATTGAATCTGTGACCTAATCAGGTGGGATGAACATGCATATGATCAATTTCAAAATTAAGAAATAAAGTTTGAAATTTCAAAAATCAAATTATATTAAAATTTTAGTGATGAAATAATTAATCAAAAAAATATTTTTGTAATTAAATATATTAAATTCACAATTTTTTTTCTTAGCAATAACTTGTGACTTGTGTACATTGTGACATATAAAATATGGGTTTTAACCTGTGATTTGTTACTCGTGACTCATAATATAAAATATGACATATAAATTTGATCTATGACTTTTACAAAATGACGTGTGACCTGTTAATATTGATCTGTGACCTGTTTATACTGATTTGTGACTTATATGAAATGACCATGACTTGTGAAATCAAACCCGTGACTAGTGAACCTTGACCTTAATTCAATCACAAATCAAAAATTTTATGGGTCACAAATTATGTATCGGTCACGAATCAAAATTTTTATAGGTCACAGACTATTCATCGCTCGAAAAATCAAAACTTTTATTGACCACAACTCATTTATTCATTACAAATTATCAAATTAATTAGCTACAATTATTCACGCGACTCATTTTTTAAAGTTTGTAACTCATTAATATGTTGACTATGACCTTTTGTGACCAAATGTGTTAATTGTGATCTATTGTAACCAGTAACGTATTGGATATGACATGTTGTCTAACTATAATATGTTATCCCAAATTATATCTGACAAAAAATTAACCTAAATTAAATATCAATCATAATACACAGATGTCTTCCACATTAATGTAACATCCACCATTCAAGGTCACAATCAAGAAGATACAATTTGTATGTCATAATTATAAATTTAGTATCAAATTACACGTTTTTATATGTCACAACTTACCAAATTAATTTGTTATAGCATATTTATGGATCACAATTATCAAATTAATGTATCATAATTTATTTATTTGTTGCATAAACACAAATTATAGGTCATAATTACAAATTTAGTCACAAAATCGCATATTTTTTAGGTTACATTATTTATTGGTCACAAGTTACTCATTCATTAATATTTTTTTAACAGTAAAAAGATAACAGATTGAAAACCCACAAATTCCATCATATCCTTAGAATTAAATTAAACCAATAAAATTTCAATTATGAAATAATTAATCAAAAAATATTTTTTTAATTAAATATATTAAATTCACAAATCTATATAATTTGATCACAAATAAAATTTTTTATAGGTTACAAATTATTTCTCGATCACAAATAAATTTTTTTATAGGTCACAATTTATTCATCGATCACAAATTTGAAAAATTTATTGGTCACAATTTATTTTTTTGTTGCAATGACCCGTGACCACTTCAATTGTACCCATGACCTATGTAAATTATAACATAATAAATTTGACTTTTGACCATAGAGTTTTTACTTGTGACTTATAACATAAAATGTGACCTATAACATATAAAATGTGACCTCATTTGTTCATTACAAAGTTTATCTTCAATGTGACTGTTTGTAGTCATGTCAATCTAATTTGTTCTTAAATGTATCCAAGTTACATACAGTCATATTTAACACAGATCGAATCACAAACAGTCACAACTCAGGTTACAATTTATTTTTCAATCACAAATTATTGAATTTTAAGGTCATTGTTTATTCACCGATCATAAAATCAAAACTTTTATAGGTCACAATCTATTTAACGATCACAAATCACAAATTTTATAAGTCACAATTCAAATTTTTAGACGCAAAATATCCAATTTATTGGTTATGATTTCAAATAATTGGTCACACATTATTTATTACTCACAAATAAACAAATTTATCGATCACAATCAACCAAATAATTGATCACAAACATCCCACCCACTCAACCAAATGATTGGTCACAACCCTATATACAATCCCATTTAACTTTCAGAAAATAGAACTTAAGCAAGAGGAGCTCAGGAAAGCATAATTCCACACATCCAAAGTAAAAAGTGCAATAATCATATTTACAAGACAAGGTATAAAACGAGAGAGTCGGAAAAATAAAACCCAGAATACAGAGCACCATTAATGGCATAAAGCCAAAAACCATCATCTCTCACAATTCAAGCCTACCATACCCCTTCCCCCTCTCATATTATTCACGCATACCATTACCATTAAGAGTCGTTCCATTTACAACAGTAATCATTGCATCAACTACGGTGATGGCATCACATTGCTCCATTTTGCTATCCAGTGCGAGTCTATCTGACCTTTCTTCATACGCTTCTCCTCAAACTCAAAACACACAACCAAATAGTAATTTAATCTATCAATTTTATTTCAATTCCAAAAAAAAAAAACCCTAATTACAAGCCAATTAATTTTTTAATCCTGATTGAGCGTCGAAGCGAAATGAGGAGTGTGACGTCAGAGGAAAATTGTTATTAGCAGAGTGAAACAAATATTCTGACTTCATTCAATAACATCGAACAATGAACAACCATCGCGTATCTCATATAAATTCATTGTTTCTCTTGTCACCCCAGTAATGTGAAAAGCAGTCATACACTATAGATAAATAAGCAATAATAACATTAATCCGATCAAACTTATCATGGAAGTCAATTGATGAACGCAATTTGTCATAATCGTCCTCGTGCACATAGATCTCTATCCACTTCATGTGGGCAGCCAAAATGACATTTCAAGGCGAAAATGAATTCATCAATCAAGCATAATGAACAAAAAATGCGAAACAAGCCACTGAAACAGGAACACAGAAAATGAATGCATCAATCAAGGATAAACAAAGATGAATCAATCAACAAATCATGAGATCATAGCATTTCATACATGTTAATGTGAAACACACGTGCAATGTTGGAACCAAAGTTCAAATTGTGGAATTGAGCTTAGGTGAAG
Source organism: Olea europaea var. sylvestris (assembly GCF_002742605.1). Taxonomy (NCBI): domain Eukaryota; kingdom Viridiplantae; phylum Streptophyta; class Magnoliopsida; order Lamiales; family Oleaceae; genus Olea; species Olea europaea. The sequence continues at coordinate 49,829 of NW_019237778.1, read as the reverse complement.
AAAGAAATTGTCGTTCCCGATAGTTCATGTGTCAAAAACTTCATCTGATCTATCGATGAGTCAATCTGTCGAGAATTACTGATGCTAACTGTTGGGAACGATAGTTGAATGGTAAGCGATTTCAGAGCTATGCTATCATTTCACTCTGACACATTGTCAATTCATTTTCGACATTTTGTCATTTCATTCTGACACAATACACAGGTTTTGTCCAATGATATATAAGGTATTCAAATAATTCATAGGGTAAAAAAAGTCCTAAATTGACATTTTTGATAGAAAATTTGAAAGGTGACATTTTTGATAATGCATAGCCAAATTTTGACACCCAATGAAATTTCATCTTATTAATATTAAAAATATAATTAACACCTGATTTTTGAATTAAATTAGTTAAAACTTGATTAATGATAATGTAATTTTAAATCCATGTTTGCGTGTAATTTTCCCTTTATTAAAAGTTTGTTTTCTTTTTAACTTCTTTCAGTTTCTTGCTTTATAAATAGATGGGCTTATTCAATGTAATAGTTAATATGATTATATGAATTCAAGTGATTTTTCTCTTACCTTCAATTCTTTTCTTTTTGGACCCTCTTTCTTTTCTTAAGCTTCAATTGTTCTTTAACAAGTTATACGCATCATGCGCAATTTGGTGTCAGAGCTATTCAATTTTCTTTGGACTAACATCCTTCGTTCTCAAATCCAAAAATCAACTATACTTCGTGCTCAAACCGTTTCCATCCATTCCATGTACCACCCACTCTATTCTATATATCGCTCCAAAATTTCAACATTTCCATCCATTCCATACGGAGGCCATAACCTTTCACCATCAATCCATCCGAAACCTATATCCACTTTTACACATGAAGAATTTTTTTTCAACAGTGCAAAATATTAGGAAAATTGGGATAGATAGCAGAAGAGTTTTTTTTAGTTAGTTCCCCACTAAAAAGTCGAAAAAATAGCGGATTGTTCATCTGTTCTTTAGTTTAGTTGCTGATTTTAGTTTACAAAAAAAAGATTCATGTTTAGTACTGCTACTTTGTTTACGCGACTGCTATTCATATTGTTGTTCTTCATAACCCACGCAAGATCCAAGAAGCCCACATATTTACCCGGCCAACAACCCCCGTCAATGCCGTCATGATAACGCATTGCTGCAAATCCAGTTGCCAAATCCCCTCCGGCCACCGTCTCTACTTTCGCCAGCCACCGTTGCTTCAGAATTCTACATTACATCCATACTCACAAATCCCAACACCGAAAGCCCACTCAACTTTATCTATATCCAACAATAGACCGGGCCAAAACCTTTCACTTCATCTTCTCCTACACGTAACCCAGAGCCGCAGGCCCCTATTGGCAGTTTTCCAACCGCGATCCACTGATCCCACTTTCCCACCATCAAAATCTCCTTTCGCTATAGTAATCGACTCCATTTGTTGTATTTTGTTCAAAATCAATAAGATAAATGATGAATGAAAAATCCATCTTGGAGACGAAAATTTGGCCTATTTGGTCAGTTGCGGTTGCATAGGTATATACAGGGCCCATGAGATGAACTATGTGGTCGCATTGATTTGTTCTATGCGACCACATAAAAGGCCTGACTAGCTTCTATGCGACCACATAAAAGGCCTGACTAGCTATTAGTGGCCGTTTTGTTCAAAATTCTTGTGGCTTTTCAAAGATTTTTGTTACCATTTCGTATAACAATATTTGAAGGCTATAAAATCATAGAGCCACAATTGAGATAATATTCTTCAGTCCAAAGTATTGAAAATCCACTTTTTTCTCATATTCAAATCCCTTTTGCATTCTCAAGTTTTGGAGGATTTTACTAGTGCTTGAGCGTCAACTTCTTGTCAAGGCTTGATAATTCTTGCAAACCATTTGCTATATCCCTTCAAGCATCTAAATTCTAGTCAAGAGTGGGCAAATATCATTTGAGGATAACGATACCGTGTTCAAACCTTCATTTTCTTATTTAACTTTTTGGTTTTGATTTTTGTTTCTTCTCCATTCTCTTCTTTGTGAAGACACATTTCGAACAATCTCAAACAATATGTTTGCAATGGAGAATGAAACCACCATGATGACGATCAAGTTAATGAATCAAGTTCTTGTTCGCTTGGATTGGTTTGATGGCAAGATAAATTAAAGTTTTTGCTCACAGCGTTGAAGATATTTTACATTCTTGATCCAGAATTGGCACTACATCGAAACTAACAAATGGAGAGATGGAAGCCATGAAAGTCAAAAGACGAAAACGCCAAGAGGATGAACTTATATACTGTGGCCATATTCTCAACGCACAATTCGATAGGCTGTATGATCTTTACACCAACACTTTTTTGGCAAAGAAAATATGGAATGTTTTGGAAAGTAAGTACAATGTTGAAGAAAAATGTACTAAGAAATTTTAAATTTCATGATATTTTGATTTCAAATTTCCAGATAATATTCCCCTTCTTCCCCAAATCCATGAACTACAGGTCTTTGTCAAAAAGTTAAATACAATAAAAATTGGGATCCCGAAAAATCTCCAATTGAGCAATTATTGCTAAACTCCCGGAGACTTGGAAATGATATCAGAAGAAAATAATGCACAGTTCCAAAGATTTCTCTTTGGAACAATTGCAGAAACATTATCGCATCGAGAAAGAGTTTAGGGCAAGAGATAAGAATGACAATGCTTAGGCAATTTCAACGCCAATGCTGTAGAGAAAATCGAACCTTCAAGCAAATCCAACAAGAAAAAGCCTTTAAAAGCTTTAAAAAGTTCAAGAAGAAGTTTGGAGGTGGTTGTTTCGTATGTGAAAAACCTAGACATTATGCAAAGGAATGTCGACACCGGAAAAGAAATAACTTGGAAGGAAAGACGAAATCCATAAAAAGGACAATATTGTGGCCACCATAAGCAAAATCAACGTTATCAAGGGAAAGGTGCTCAGTTGGTAATATGATACATGTGCAACAGTCATGTGTCATATGACAAATCACTATTCAAAACATATTGACTAGAGGTGAAAATAGGTATTTCATTACCTTCATAGATGATTTATCAAGGTATACATACGTTTATTTGATGAAATATAAATATGAGGCCTTTGACATGTTTAAGACATAAAATGAGGTTGAAAATCATCCAAGTAGAATAATAAAAACTCTAAGAAGTGATAGATGAGGTAAATACTTTTCCAGTTATTTCAACTTGTTTTTTTGAACAACAATGTATTATTCATCAATGTTTAGCACCTAGGACACCCAAACAAAATGATTTAGTTGAAAAAATAGAACTTTAGTTGAAGTGATAAATGCTATGTTAAATTATGCTAAGTTGTCATTCAATTTGTAGGGTGAAACATTGTTAGGTGCATGTAGAATACTAAATAGGATTCTTTCAAAATTTACAAAGGTTTTTCCTTATGAATTGTGGAAAGGAAGAAAATCTAACATTGGATACTTCAAAGTATAGGGGCGCCTTGCATATTGTAAGAATACGAACCCGAATAGGACCAAGTTGGGTCTAAAAGGATTAAATGTACCTTTGTTGGATATGCAAGTAATAGCAAATTAAATAGATTATTAAATTTGTAGATGAATACGATAATCGAATCCAGTGACGTAAAGTTCTTTAAGAATTCACTATCTTTAGATAATGAATTAAAGGAAGTTCAGCAGGAAATTATAAACTCTAATGGAATGCAAGAGAAACATCTTCTAAAGATGATAATAACTCTAGCGAACATCAAAGAAGCAAAAGAACTCTAATTGAGATGTCTTTAGGACTAGATGAAATTGATTCTCAACTTATTTCCTTTTACTTAGTAGAAGGAAGTGACAAGATTATTGTAAAAAACGTTTCCTTTTGTTAGAAAAGTAGAAATTGATCCTAACACTTGTAGAGGCTATGATTTTTCGTGATAGCATCTTTTTGGAAGAAGTAATTAAAGATGAAATGGATTAAATTATGTCAAACAATAAATGGAAACTTGTTGACTTACCACCCGAATCCAAACCTATTGGACGTAAATGGGTGTTTAAGAGAAAGTATAATATTGATGGTTCCCTTAATACCTTCAAGGCTAGACTAGTAATTAGAAGTTATCGACAAAAGGAAAGAATAGACTATTTTGCTATTTATGCATCGATAGAAATTATTTGCCTTGCCTTTGATAAATGACTTACATTTTCATCAAATGGATGTATTTACATAGAACAACTTGAACGGTTTGCTCTGCCTAGAAATGAACATAAGGTGTGCAAGTTGGTGAAGTCTTTAAGCGCTTTGAAGCAAGCACCTAAGAAGTGGCATGAAAAATTTGACTTGGCTATCATATCATATGATTTTAAACATAATAGGGTAGATAAAATGTTTGTATTCTAAATTATGCAGTGATTATGTGATATCTATTTGCTTATACATTGACGACATGTTAATTATAAGCAATGACATGAATGGAATAGAAGAAACGAAGATGTTTCTTTCTTACACATTCAAGATGATTGATCTTGAACAAATGGATACCATTATAGGTATCAAAGTTGCTAAAATTAGTGTGGGTTATAGTTTAAGTCAATCACATTCTATTGAGAATGCAATAAATAAGTTCAAGCATTTGAACATAAAAAAATATAGTACCCCTATTGATCCAAATTCAAAACGTATGAAGAATGGTGGAAGGGCAGTTGCTCAATTAGAATATACAAGTATTTTAGGGAGTCAAATGTATGCATTCAATACACTAGATTGGACATAGCATTTATAATTAGTAACCTAGAGGTTTACTCGTAATCCGCACAATGAATATTGGAAATCCACTGGAAGAGTTTTTTGGATACTTAAAGAAAATCGAAAATTTAGGTCTACAATATACTAGATTTCTAGCTATATTAAAAGGATTTATAGATGCTAATTGGATATCTAGTATGGAAGAAAATAAATCTACTTCAGATTGGGTGTTTACGCTTGGAGGAGGAGCTATTTATTGGAAATCAAAGAAACAGACATGTATAACACACTCGACTATGGAATCCAAAATTGTAGCGTTATCAGAAATCGGGAAAGAAGCTGAGTAGCTGAAGGACCTACTATATGAGATACCTTCGGGATTGAAGAACAAATCTTCAATACCTATCATGTGTGATAGTAAAGCTACGTTAGCACAAGTATACAAAAAAATATACAATGAAAAGTCTAGACATATGAGTCTTAGATATGACTACATAAGGAAATTAATCAAAAGTGGAATAATTTTCCTGAATTATGTAAAGCCAATTAAGAATTTAGGGGATCTTTTAATTAAACTTCTAAAATAGAGATTTAGTGCCATCTATTTCGAGTATGATGGTGGTTGAAACTCTTAAAATAAAAGGTCCACCAATGATGGCAACCCTATGCGTCATTACATAACAAGTAATCCACGGGTTCAAAGGATAATGACAAATCATTCGATATGTGGATAGTCTTGGCATTATAAAATTTACGATAACCATATTCTAATTATATAATGTTGGCTGTTACTGAAATGAAAGTTGAGTAATAAGCTCTTAATGAAGCTTGATATTAAGTACAAGTATCTTGAAAAGTCACAAAGATATTGAATGATCTTCACCTAGACAGACTTCGAAGTGGTGCTACCTCAATAGAGAATTAAAGTTTTTCTTTTAAAAGTTTGTCGAAAATGATAAGCGGAAGGCCATACTAGCTTTAAGCGAGATTGAGGAATTTGAGAATGCATGATACTTATATATGTGTTCTTACCGGTATTATCACATGGAATAACTGGTTCAAAGCTTTAACGCTAACTTTAATTCTGCCTTTATTTTGTTTGAATTACACTATGTTAGATTCAAATCGAAAGATATCTAATCCTTTCGCACAAGTATTATATATTTTGAATATGAGATCTTATTAAATGTTGAACAACTGGGGATTATTGTATTTTGTTCAAACTCAATAAGATGAATGAGGAATGAAAAATCCATTTTCGAGGCCAAAATAGGCCGTGGTCGCATAGGCGTATGTAGGGCCTAAACAGTGAGATGAACTATGCGGTCGTATAGATTTGTTTTACGCGACCACATAGAAAGCCTGACTAGCAATTATTGACCATTTTGTTCAAAATTTCGGTAGCTTTTCGAAGCTTTTTGGCACCACTTCGTATGACAATGTTTGAAGGCTATAAATATGTTGTTGATGACTAAGAAAAAACATCAAAAAACACATATAATCATTGAGCCACAATTGAGATAATTTTCTTCATTCCAAAGTATTGAAAATCCACTTTCTTCTCATATTCAAATCCCTTTTTCATTCTCAAGTTTTGGAGAAATTCACTTTGTTTGAGTGTCAAATTCTTGTGTAGGCTTGATAAATCCTGTAAACCATTTGTCAGACCCCTTCAAGCATCTAAATTCTATTCGAGAGGGGGCATATATCATTTGAAGACAATGATACCGTGTTTGAGCCTTCATTTTCTTATTCATCTTTTCGGTTTTGATTTTCGTTTCTTCTCCATTCTCTTTTTTGTCAAGACACATTTCCTACACCATCTATGACAACCCCACCTCACTCTGTATCAAATTCGTATCTACAAACGTTTTCACCTGCCTAATCTATTGATCGACGTCGTCTCTTCCTGAGCCAACCACCTGCAGAACTACCATATCCTTCACCTCTCTACCATTCCAATCCTGCCACTTCTTATTTACCTTATCATCATCACCTACATATCACTTACACATACACCAACAAACCTTTGACAATAAACTCCAATAATCACTTTTCTAAACCTACAATAATCTTTACAGGTGACGAAAGGAGTGCAGCTGCCATCTTCTACTTGTTGCGATTGAAACTTGGCTTACCCCACACCCTCGGCTACCTTTAATTGTCAGCTTGCCATTTGATCCGACTCCCAAAGAAAAATCGACATACCATGCAACTATTTTGGTTTCTATATAGTGGTTTCATCCATTGTTTTTGGTTTTGGTCTGAAACTTTGTTTAGCATATTAGTCGTTAAAAATGAGAAAAAAGAAAAAAAGGAATTTTTTTTTTTTTTTTTCCTACACGAGCTGTCATCTTTGTTCCTATTGATTAACATAGTCCCTTGGACGAAACAATTACAGGATTCCATTGTAGCCGTACCAACTAGAAGATCATGACTGAGACACCGTTTGGCTCATTTGAGTCTCGTAAGGTATCAATTTCGTTTATATTGAGAATTTTTACTTTGAATTGGGTATTTTGGCTTGTCAAGTCAAGTTAAAAAAAAAAATTTAAATTAAATTAAAAAAAATCCTTTGGATTTCTAATTGATTTATTTTAATTTAAAAAGGAAAAGAAAAAGAAATATTTCAGCGTAAATATCAAACTTTATGAGTCCAATTGTTGATAAATGGAAAAATAAAGTTCTTTGACCTTCATTGTCTTTTAAAGGATTCCTATCTTTATTGGAACAAATTGAGAATTTGCTTTTACGAGTCGACCAATCACCTGCTGTTTCCATGCTCACGTCTCTTTCTACACTTATCACAGCACTGGTCTTCGATGGGCTATTAAAACTTGAAGATTTTGTATACAAGAAGCAGTTGCTTCTTGCCTTAGCGAAATATTTTTTGTTATGGAACCCGATACCCCTTATAGTGATGAGATAATGTATGATATCTTTCCATTAATTATATTATATCTTATTGACAAATCAACCAACTTGCATGCTAAGGGAGTTAGAATACTACAGACTATGGCTAATATGAGATACTCTATCATCATGTTGGATTTAGATTGTGAGCATATTCTAATAAACATTTTTCAACATTTTGTTTTAGTCTTAAGAGAAACTCATTCAAGGAACATCTTCACACCTATAGAGACTATTTTGACCCTTATATGGAAAGAAAGAGACAATATCTCTCTGTACTTGATTACCTTTCTTTTGGAAAGTGCACAAAATAAAAATAAGCAGGTTTTCTTGTTGCATTTAATGTAGAGGAAAGACTTTTTGAGAATTGTACTTACACGATCAAACCTTATTTGTCTCAATTTATAAAATCTTTAGGGTTTTTAAATGATTATAGTGTAGTTGTTTTTTTCCATTTGCATAAAAGATAAGAGTCTGAACACTGTATTATGTCTACTACCGTGATCACATCTGTAGTTGGGGCATTGCCCATAACATTGCTACCAAAGTCAAGCATTCCATCTGTCATCAACCTAGTGCCAAAATTGATATCGCCTACTCTTTTGGATGAGACTTTGTTTGGCATTAACTCAATTGCATGATACTCCCTGAGTTACCACGTTATTTTTCAAGGCCAATGTCCGATTGTACACTTTTCCTATTTATATTAGAATGTTGCCTACTAATTATCGACATATTGTGTTAGCTCATCCTTTTTTTAATGTTCCTAAATTTCATCCTATGCTAAAAAGACAAAGAAAAAAAAATTTCAATTATAAGCAATTTAAGTTTGGAGACTCCAACAGTAATTACTATTTTTTATTGTGTGTTTCATTGACTCGGTTTCCTAAACTCGTTAAGAATTTTTTTTAAGCATTCATCTAAAGACAATCAATTTGACCGCCTGTCATATTTGAATGAAAGTTATATTTTTAGTGTAGAAAAATTGTTTCCTAGTCGTGGCGCATTCAAGCCTTCTTTCTCGCAATCATTTTTTCTACATGCCAATCTGTAGTGCTAGATCCTTGTGCACTTCTTTTCGCAAAATCAATTGAAAATTTTATGGATGATCTGCATGAGTTGTTGCCTTTTGGAGTCCTTCTAGGAAAGACTATTGTTCTCAGGTATCAAATCAATTAAGCCCCCAATCGGGAAAGCTTAAGCGAAAGTCAAAGCGTAGGGTGAGGGGAAAGGGGGGAAGCCACTAAATTGAAAACTTCGCTGGACCAATGATCTCTTTAGATTTTTTTCTTTCTTTTTTTGGGTGTGACACTCCACGAGAAATGAGCGAAAGAATTAAGTTTGTTGCACTGATATCCTATCGATATTTGGTTAGGAGACACACTTGGTCAGATCATAATATTGAGCATAATTTATAGATTCAGTTGATGTCATATGATCAGTTTAAATATTTGGTTCTTAAGAACGGTCATCCTCCTTGATATGAATACAACAAGATGTTATCCAAGGTTCAGTACAGACATTTGGATAGGTCAAAAGATCGCCCTTCCTAAAAAATGAATATCCAATCTAACTCGTCGAAGTTGAGTTCTCTCATTTGGGAAGAAATAATTGAGATCAGAATAAGAATAAATATAGAAATTAATAGTAATTAGGATTTTGTAATGAGTTTGATTTATTATATTAGTTTTGATATTTTAATACAATTAGATTATTAGATGTTTGTTTCCTTTTCAACATCTTTCAGGTTTTTTTGCTCTATAAATAGAGAGGCTTATTCAAACCTCATTCGAGTTTCATTTTTTTTAAAACTCATTTTCAATTATACATTCCTGAACAAAATACTTTTATATGTAAATCAAAAAAAATCCTTATATTTTAATCACACATTCTCAAACAATCACTATACAAAAATACTCCCCCCCCCCCCAAATAAAAAATGGGGCTCAATGTAACAACCACCATTGATGAAAACTCCAAGATCAGATCAGCTTAGCTTTCAATATCCAAAATCATATGTAGTAATCGCTACCGTTGCTCTTAACAACCACCCAGGGTCGATGCCTTGGGCCTCATATTTCAAGGGGCCTCTAAAAATGAAAGAAAGCCCAAAAAACCCCCAATCCGAAAGACCAAAACCCTCAAATCCCTTAGGGAGGAAAAATAAAATTGAGCAATGAGAAACATACTGTCACCGTCTTTTTCTCCAATACTCCAACCGGCAAGCATCTTCATTCTACACCAAAAAATCTCTCTATTCCATTAAATTTTCAGTCTAAAAACCTAATTTCTGAAGTACCCATTGGCCATTGACTTTTCTTCATTACGTTTTCGTCAATTTCTTGTTGTGATTTGAATTTGCTTTGCAAAAACCTCACCTGAAGTGTACCATTGATATTCTATTCTTCTGTAAATCCAACACAGATGGTGAACTCGGTCACAAAGTTTATGATAAACAATGGAATATTTTGAGAGAAAAATATTACCAGGTGATATAGGTTGGTAGAAGTAGACACCCTCAAGGACAAGCAAGGCAGATCATAGCACACCGATGCAAGGCCATCGACCCTCATAGGGCGTTCTACCACTACACCCAGGGAGCGCTCTACCACTACATCTAGGGAGCGCTCTACCACGACCCCTAAAGGGCGTTCTACCATTACACCCAGGGAGCGCTCTACCACTACATCTAGGGAGCGCTCTACCACGACCCCCGAAGGGCGTTCTACCATTACACCCAGGGAGCGTTCTACCACTACACCTAGGGAGCGCTCTACCACTACGTCTAGGGAGCGCTCTACCACAACCCCCAAAGGGCGCTCTACCGCTATCCCAAGAAATCATTCTACCACTAAGCGAAATCCTCAACGGGAATGATATCCTTTGTCCAAACACTTAGTCATAAAACCTTTAATGAATCGACAAGGTTACATGGTCGCTGATATAGGTACAATCTTCAGACGGGAAGTTAAGGACTCATCACTCAGAACGTGGGTGTAGTGGGAGTACCATCGTGGGACACGTGGCACCACAACCGCCCAGCGGTTACCTAGTGCCTAATGTCTATAAATACCCCCGGATGATACACAAGTAAGGGATGATTTTCTTTGAGCTCCCATTCTCTTTTTAGCCATCTGATTTTCAAATATATTGTTTCCAAGTCTGAAAACTAATTCTCACGCTGGAGTTAAAACGGGGGAGAAAGCCCCACCTTCATTTTTCAGGTCTTGCATACTTGACGAAGTTGTGGAAACGCCAAACATTACCGGGTAAACAGAAGGGTGTTGAATCACCGCCTTTCATTGGCGCCGTCTGTGGGAATATTCATTTGAACTAAAAAGCCATGTCAAGAAGACGAACAAGAAGTGATACTCACCTGGTTGGGAATACGGCGGAGATGGAGTCGGAGTCGGAGTCAGTTGCAAGGGGTCATGAACCACCACCGCCCCCTCAGTATGTGACGCAGAGTCAATTCAGCACTTTGGAAAACCAGTTGGCAGCAATGATGGTGCTTTTACAAGACCAGTCGCAGAGAACCACCATCCCTCATTTAAGCCCGACGGAAGTGACGAATCAACAACCGCCTCAAGCGCCACCCGCGGTTGTCTCACCCACCTCTCAGCGGGGAGCGGGAGACGCGGGAGCCCCAATAACCGGAGCTCAACAGCCCCCGCAAACCATGGTAGACCTGGAACGAAAGATGGAAGAAATCATGTCACAGAAGATAGATGATGCGTTGTCCAAAAGGAAAGATAGGCGGAGACAGATGGTTTTGGAGGAAGACCCGTTTGCCCTAGAAATCATGGTGGTCCCTTTGCCTAAAGGCTTCAAACAGCCCATGATTGAAGCCTATGATGGAGTCACGGACCCGCTTGACCATCTACGAACCTTCGTAGATCTGATGAGACTTTATGCCGCCCCGGACGCCGTGATGTGCCAATCCTTTCCCCCCACGCTCAGGAGGGAGGCTAGGGACTAGGTAGCAACCTTGGCCCCGCGCTCCATCAAGTCATTTGATGAGCTCTCCGAGAGCTTTATGGCTTATTTCCTAAGCAGCAAGAGGAAGAGGAAGATAGCCATTGGGTTAATGCAGGTCGTACAGGACAAAGACGAGTCATTGCAGGAATACTTAGCCAGGTTCAGCCGGGCGACTCTTGGCATTAGAGACCTGCAAATGTCCGCAGTGGTTACGGCCTTGATGAATGGAACGCGAAACCGGGCCTTTAAGATGTCACTCTCCAAGAACCCCCCGGAGTCGATGCATGACATATTAAAGAAGGGAGACAAGTATGTCGATACGGAGGAAGCAGAGAAGGTAACTAAAAATCTCAGGGATGGAAGGGAGACGGAAGCTAATAAGCGAAAAACATATGACGAGCAAAAGCACAATGATAAAAATAAGCAGAAGAGTGAATGCACGAGCAAGGGTTATGTCCAAGACCGGTCAGTCAGGCAAAAACGAGAGGAGGTCAAGACACCCACCCCTTTGAACATTCCACGAACAAAGTTATTGATGGAGATACAACACATGAAGGAGCTCGAATGGCCTAAACCAATGCTAACCCCTTCGGGCAAGAGAAATCAAAGTAAATACTGCCATTTTCATAGAGATCACGGGCATAATACCGAAGAATGCCTACAGTTAAAGGAAGAAATTGAGCGTCTGCTGAGACGGGGGCTATTGGCAAAGTATGTGAAAAACGATAAGAGCAGGCAAAGGGTCGAAGGTATACCCCCACCAAGAGTAGGAGTGATAAACATGATCATTGGAGGAGTAGCATCGGACGACGACTCAAATTCAGCTAGGAAGAGTTATGCGCGTTCATTAAGGGTCTGCTCTATACAGAAAAAGCAAGATTCAACTAGAGTATAACTTTCGATGAAGAGGACTTGATTGGTGTAACTCACTCCCATGATGACGCCTTAGTAATAGTAGGCGATATTGCGAATTTTGACGTGAAGAGGGTATTAGTCGATGGAGGGAGTGCGGCAAATGTCCTCACCTGGGATGCCTTCTTGGGTCTAAAAATCCCTCAAGAAAGGTTGAAGGTGGTGACTACCCCCCTACAAGGCTTTGGAGGGGCAACGGTGATACCAGAAGGGACTGTAGAGCTTTCAGTCACGCTTGGGACATACCCAGTGACAGTGGTGATCGTGACTAATTTCTTGGTTGTCAAGACCCCCATGGCTTACAACGCTATCTACGGCCGGCCGTTGCTAAATGCAGCTAGCGCTGTCCCATCGACATACCATCAAATTATGAAGTTCCCAACCAGCAGGGAGATCGGGAGCGTGCGAGAGATCAGCATGCATCAAGAAAGTGCTATGTGGATAGTATACAAGCCGAAAGCCCACCATCAGTCATGATGCTGGATGTAGAACTTCCGAGGGAGCGGATCGAGCCGCTTGATATGATTGAAAAAATCTTTATTGACGAAGGAAAGGAGTTTCTTGTTGGAACAGGTCTGGGATCCGAAGAGAAGGAAAAATTGGCGAAGTGTCTAGCCGAAAATTTGGATGTCTTCGCTTGGAACCCAAAGGATATCCCGGGGATTAGCTCAACTGTCGCGCAGCACCGCCTCGGTGTCCAGCCATGGGCTAAGCCAGTGAAGCAGAAAAAGAGAAACCTTGCCCCTGAGAGGCAGGCTGCGGCCAGGGCAGAGGTGGAAAAATTGCTACAGGCGGGTTTTATCCGAGAGGTGCAATACCCCGAGTGGTTGGCAAATGTTGTACTTGTGAAGAAGTCAAATGGAAAATGGCGCATGTGTGTAGACTATACTGGGTTGAACAAGGTATGCCCAAAAGACTCATACCCACTTCCCAGAATAGATCAACTGGTGGACGCAACGTCGGGTCATGAAAGGCTCCGCTTTCTAGATGCATTTTCGGGGTATCATCAAATTTCAATGGCCGAGGCCGATCAAGAGAAGACGTCATTTATCACGGACTTTGGCACGTACTGTTACACAGCCATGCCATTTGGCTTGAAAAATGCAGGAGCGACGTATCAGAGGATGGTGAACAAAGTTTTTTGTGGGCTAATCGGGGATGTCGTAGAAGTCTATGTTGACGATATGGTGGTCAAGAGTTCCAGAGCCAATGACCAAGTGGCCTGTCTGCAAAAAGTGTTTGACGTTGCCCGACAAAGCAGATTAAGGTTCAATCCAGATAAGTGTGTTTTTGGTACCGCAGGTGGAAAATTTCTAGGTTTCATGATCACGCAAAGGGGCATCGAAGTGAACCCGGACAAAATTCGGGCAATCCTAGAAATGAAAAGCCCCACCAGCAGGAAGGAGGTTCAGAGGCTGACGGGGCGGGTAGCGGCCTTAAATCGTTTCATGAGCCGGGCGGCGGACAAATGCTACCACTTCTTCAAAGCTATAGGGGGCTCCTCCAATTTTGAGTGGACCCAGGAATGCGAAGAGTCTCTTAGGAACTTGAAGCAGTCATTACAAGAGCCCCCGATCTTGACCAGCCCATCTCCTGGGGACGTGTTGTGTCTCTACTTGGCAGTATCACCAAAGGCAGTCAGCGCGGTCCTGGTGAAAGAGTTCCCGAAGGCGCAGAAACCAGTCTACTATGTGAGCCAAGTATTGAGGGGTGCAGAAATAAGATACAGCCTGACTGAACAGCTGGTGTTTGCATTAATTGTCGCGGTCAGGAAATTGAGGCCTTACTTTCAGTCTCACACGGTGCAAGTAATGACTGACCAACCTATCAAGCAGATTCTACATCGGCCCGAGACCTCTGGGAGGCTGTTAAAATGGGCCATCGAGTTAAGCGAGTTTGATATCGAATTCAGGCCAAGGACAGCTATTAAGACACAGGCTTTAGCAGACTTCATCGTTGAGCTCACCACCCCACCCGAGCTCCCACCAGGGGAGCAGGCAGATTGGAAAATTTTTATCGATGGATCTTCAAATGGCGAAGGATCCGGGGCGGGGATCATAATGATAGGTCTGAATGAAGAAGAGTTGGAATACTCACTGCATTTTGAATTCCCAGCAACAAATAACGAGGCCGAGTACGAAGCAGTAATCACGGGTTTGGGATTGGCAGCCAGACTCGGGGTAACCTCAGTGGAAATTTGCAGCGACTCTCAGTTGATAATCGGGCAAGTGACGGGGGAATTCGAAGCAAAGGACGGAAAGATGGCTGCATATTTAATGGAGGTCAAAAACTTGCAGAAGGGGTTCACTAAGTTTAAGACAACTAAGGTCCCTCGAAAGGACAATGAGCGAGCGGACGCGCTAGCTAAGCTCGCATCAGCCAACCCTAGACGACTGCCTCGCACAGCCAGTGTGCAAATTCTGCGACAACCTAGCATCCAACACGTAATCGATGTTATGAATGTAGAAAATGAGGAAAGTTGGATAGACCCGCTGTTTGAGTATCTCACAAAGAATAAATTGCCGGAGGATGCTCTCATAGCCAGAAGGCTAAAAGTTCGGGCATCCTCGTTTGCCATCATCGATGGGCAACTCTACAAGCGAGGCTTCACAATGCCATATTTGAAGTGTTTGCGACCGACAGAAGCACAGGAGGTGCTAGTCGAAGTACATGCGGGAATTTGTGGCAACCACCAAGGGGCGACTACCCTTGCGTTCAAAACGCTTCGACAAGGATATTATTGGCCTAGTATTAAGGAAGATGCTAGAGAGTTGGTGAGAAAATGCGATGCATGCCAACGCCATGGAAATCTGATCCACATTCCGGCCGAGCAACAGACGGCAGTTTTCGGGGTGTGTCCCTTCTTACAATGGGGAATGGACATCTTGGGACCTTTGCCCCTATTAAAAGGACAAAGGAAGTTCTTATTAGTTGCCGTCGACTACTTTACTAAGTGGGTGGAAGCTGAGCCTTTGGCCACCATCACGACTGCAAAGATATAGGGATTCGTCTGGAAAAATATCATATACAGGTTTGGTATACCTTGGGTAATCATTACAGATAATGGAAAACAATTCGATAATCACAATTTTAGAGCCTTCTGCACCAGCTACCACATCGACCACAGGCTGACTTCAGTTGCTCACCCGCAGGCAAATGGGCAAGCAGAAGTGACCAACCGAACCATACTGTGGGATTTGAAGACAAGATTAGAAAAAGAAAAAGGACTTTGGGCTGAGGAGTTGCCCAATGTACTATGGGCATATCACACTACCTCCCGAGAGTCGACCGGGGAGACGCCATTCAAACTGGCCTTTGGGATGGAAGCCGTGGTTCCGGTTGAGATCTTAAGCGAGACAGGAAGGATGAAAGTCAAGCAACCCGACGACGCAGCAACTAGGGGAGAACTCGACCTCCTCGAAGGGGTAAGGGACAAGGCGGCGATAAGAATGATGGCTTATAAACGAAGAGTCGCTGAGTACTTCAACCGAAGAGGGAAGCCAAGGGTCTTCCAGCCAGGAGATCTCGTTCTAAGAGATGCAGCAGCGGCAGGACACCCCCCACCAAAGCTTGGTCCAAACTGGGAAGGCCCGTACGAAGTAATTCGCAGGTTGGGAAAGGGAGCTTACAGCTTGAAAGATATAAAAGGAAGGCCGCTAGGTAGACCATGGAATGCAGAACACCTCAAAAAGTATTACCAATAGAACTCAAAATGTACACGCCGGCTGCGCTTTTGTAAATATAGTAGATTAGGTTGCATTGCTTATTTTCTCTATGTAATGCCTCACAAAGGCACCCTTAGTTGTAACAATTTATCTTATTCAATGAAAGACCTTGGCAGTGACGGATGATGAGGGCGCTACGAAAGGGCCAGCCTAGTTGGGACGTCCCGGTGCTCCTACTGAGCTCACAAGACCAGGAATTTTTTATGCCAACAGGCAACTTTGAAATCCACGCCCACCCCACTAAGACATGCGGTCGACGTAGCCTACGTGGCTAAGTGGAGAGCCTTAAAAAGTCAAAAAATTGGCTAAGGCCCTTAACCACCAAATCACCCCCTGCGGTCGACATAGCCTACGCGGCTAGGTGGAGAGCCTTGGAAAGTAAAAAAATTGGTTAAAGCCCTTAACCACCAAATCACCCCCTGCGGTCGACATAGCCTACGCGGCTAGGTGGAGAGCCTTGGAAAGTCAAAAAATTGGCTAAGGCCCTTAACCACCAAATCACCCCCTGCGGTCGACATAGCCTACGCGGCTAGGTGGAGAGCCTTGAAAATTCAAAAAATTGGCTAAGATCCTTAACCACCAAATTGCCCCCTGCGGTCGACATAACCTACGCGGTTAGGTGGAGAGCCTTGGAAAGTCAAAAAATTGGCTAAGGCCCTTAACCACCAAATCACCCCCTGCGGTCGACATAGCCTACGCGGCTAGGTGGAGAGCCTTGAAAAGTCAAAAAATTGGCTAAGGCCCTTAACCACCAAATCACCCCCTGCGGTCGACATAGCCTACGTGGTTAGGTGGAGAGCCTTGGAAAGTCAAAAAATTGGCTAAGGCCCTTAACCACCAAATCACCCCCTGCGGCCGACATAGCATACGCGGCTAGGTGGAGAGCCTTGAAAAGTAAAAAAATTGGCTAAGGCCCCTAACCACCAAATCGCCCCCTGCGGTCGGCATAACCTACGCGGTTAGGTGGAGAGCCTTGGAAAGTCAAAAAATTGGCTAAAGCCCTTAACCACCAAATTACCCCCTGCGGTCGACATAGCATACGCGGCTAGGTGGAGAGCCTTGGAAAAAAAAAAAAAAAATATATATATATATATATATATATATATATATATATATGAACACTCCCCCGCACCATCAAGCAGTAAAAAGAAAAATAACATGAGAGACGACATTTTAAAGGAACCACGCATCCAGCGCCAATAATATCGAATGAAAGATGTGTTTATACGTTTGAAGAATTCTTGCCCACATCCCGAGCAAGTAGGAGATAACAAGGCTAAGCAAAAGTAAACACTAAAAAGGAAAAAACTAGCAAGGAAAACAACAACTAAGAAATGCTTCAGCTCGAAGGGGAGACATCCCCACTACCACCTTGTGATGAACGACCGAGTGATCTGGATGACTGAGCTACGCTCTCCTTCCCCTTGCGCTGTGCGAGAAATCTATCCAAGCCGGAGGGGTCTATAGAAGGATGCTCGGCCATAATCCACTCCTTGGAGAGCTTAATTGATGTTGACATCGCCTTCCCCCCATATGCGTTCAAAGCCTTAGCATAATCGGACGATGTCTTATACTGATCCACAGCCGCCTTGAGATCTCCAGCGTACTCATCTGAGGCCTTATACCTCTCAACCGCCTCTTCAGGAGCACGAGCCAAAACAGAGCGTAGGTTGTCGATCTCAGCGTCCGACATCTCTAGAGATTTCCTCAAGGAGGATATTTTCTTCTTGTGGTGATGAGCCTCCTTTTTCTTTTCTTCAGTAAGAGTTTTCAGCTCTGAGACTAGGCGACGATTCGACTCAGCGAGTCCGGTCTGGAGGGCCACCACCTAAAAAAAAACAAAAAAAAATGTATAAGGGGAAAAAGAGTGAAACCACGAGTTAAAGTCTAACTTAAAAGGCGAGATCCAACATAAAAAAAAATCTCGAAATGAGAAACATACCCTCTGAAAGTAAACAGCCACAGCCCTTTCTATATCATCTGCGCTGCGCCCTGCAATCGCTCTGGATCGAGCGGGGGTCACCAACGACTTAAGCACCCCCATCTCATGATAGCCCCGGGTGGGAGGAAACCCAAAGCTAGGAAGCAAGTCCTCGCGCTCACATCGTGCACGACTAGGAGCTCCCGGCCTAGGAGCTGGAACCACATCACTAGGCTCATCTAAAGGCTGAGAAGTCTCGTTGATCATCTGAGACTTTCTCCCAAGGTCGGCCCCCTCCTTCTCTTTGAAGGGATAGGCAAAGGATCCAACTCACCCTTCTGCCCCTGGTCAGGCATGGAGTCCATGACTCCTTCCAGATCAAGCTTGGCCCCTGCACATGTAAGTTGAAATCAGTTAAACTCACAAGGTAGAGTACAAAAAAAGAGAGAGGGAGGGAAGAGAGGGTGGGGGTGAATATGAAAGCTTACCATCAACGAGGGTAAGGCCCTCATCTCCTCCTGGCAGAGTCCTCAATACCTCATCAAGATCAAAGTCCATACCTGAAACAGACATCCAAGCTCATTAGTCTCGACGAGCTAAAGGCAAAAATAATAAATGAACGTGTGTGCATGCTATAAAAAAAAAAGAAAAAAGAAAAACAATATAAACGACCTACCGATTGGACGACTCATCCCCACTTTCAACATATTCTTCATGGTTAGGACTGACCCTAAGTCAGGTGCAAAGGGCGGAACATCAACCAAACCCTGGATTTGAGCTTCTAGAAAGGGAGTAGCTTCTACTTGGCTATTGAAGAGACGAATTTGGGGGTGTTGCCAGTTTGTGTTAAAAGAAAACTGACCCTTTGAAGGCCGGACGAAGAAAAATCGGGACTTCCATCCGCTATTCGAATTCCTAAACTTAGGGAATTGCATAGGTACCCTAGTGGTAAAATAGACAAAGGCATTACATTGAACTAGCTCATGCATTTCAAAGACACACCTGAAAAGATCCATGGAAGGTGAAATTCCCTTTTTGAGACAGACATACAGAAAATATAACGCTTTTCTCCATGCATTAGGATTAATTTGACTAGGAGTAAGGTGGAACTCATTGAAAATCGACACAAAAAAGGGATGAATGGGGAATCGAAAACCCCCGTCCATAACATCCTTGTACATGGCTATTTCACGGGGGTCGGACCCGGGGAGCCTTTCTTTAGCACCAGGGGCTCTATAGACGTAATCATCAACCCAGTCATACTTTTCTAGACATTTTTCTAACTTAAGTGGCGAATTGTAGAGACTATAACTTTTTGGGATATCTAGGGGGACAACCTCACCGGCCGGGTCACGCACGATTTCCAAATTTTGGCCTGGAGATTTCGAAGAACCAATGTGTCTCTTTGGGAGATTTGGAACAAATGGCTGAGAGTCAATTGAATGAGTTTCACTATCACTATCATAAAGGGATTTGCCGGATGAAGGGGGCGAGTCACTACAAGGGCGGATCGAAGGACCGGACAAACCACGAGAATTAATGGATGGCGGGAGACGGCCAGCCTTCGGGCTGGCCGTAGGTCGACCAGCCATAGGGCTGGTCGACCAGCGGGGCTGGTCGAGCAACCAGCCCCGCTGGCCGGCGACCGACCCCCCCTTGGGTCGGTCGGACTCCCTCCGGCACCCTCCGACGAAGGTCCGGTCGAATCACTACACCCCCCATCACTTTTTTCATTGGAAGGAGAAGAAAAAATAGTTTTATACATGACAACAAAAATGATGAAGAGAAGAAATTTAAAGCAAGACCTTGGATTTAAATAAGGAGAGGAAATTACCTTAGAAGAGAAGAAGTCTAGGAGGTTGAGAGAAAATGAAAGTGATTTTCTAGAATGAGAATTACCCCCCTTTTATAACACTAGAATTCAAATTTTTTGGGGGGGAATTGGAGGGAAATCTCCCTCCAATGTTAAAGCCATTAATGAGGATCCATGTGTACAGTAGAATTGCCACTCGACCGTGTTTATAAAGTTCGATTCGCTAATACGAACTATTCCTTTCTCTTTATTAAAAAAAAAAATTCCAAACCAACCTAAAATTGCTACCCCTGCCGAAAACATCGACAAGGGATAGAGGGGCTAATGATATAGGTTGGTAGAAGTAGACACCCTCAAGGACAAGCAAGGCAGATCACAGCACACCGATGCAAGGCCATCGACCCTCATAGGGCGTTTTACCACTACACCCAGGGAGCGCTCTACCACTACATCCAGGGAGCGCTCTACCACTACATCTAGGGAGCACTCTACCACGACCCCCAAAGGGCGTTCTACCATTACACCCAGGGAGCGCTCTACCACTACATCTAGGGAGCGCTCTACCACGACCCCCAAAGGGCGTTCTACCATTACACCCAGGGAGCGTTCTACCACTACACCTAGGGAGCGCTCTACCACTACGTCTAGGGAGCGCTCTACCACAACCCCCAAAGGGCGCTCTACCGCTATCTCAAGAAATCATTCTACCACTAAGCGAAATCCTCAACGGAAATGATATCCCTTGTCCAAACACTTAGCCATAAAACTTTTAATGAATCGACAAGGTTACATGGCCGCTGATACAGGTACAATCTTCAGACGGGAAGTTAAGGACTCATCACTCAGAACGTGGGTGTAGTGTGAATACCATCGTGGGACACGTGGTACCACAACCGCCCAACGGTTACCTAGTGCCTAATGTCTATAAATACCCTCGGATGAGACATAGGTAAGGGATGATTTTCTTTGAGCTCCCATTCTCGTTTTTAGCCATCTGATTTTCAAATATATTGTTTCCAAGTCTGAAAACTAATTCTCACGCCGGAGGTAAAACGGAGGAGAAAGCCCCGCCTTCATTTTTCAGGTCTTGCATACTTGACGGAGTGGTGGAAACGCCAAACATTACCGGGTAAACAGAAGGGTGTTGAATCACCGCCTTTCACCAGGTAAAGTCATTTATTGGTTAAACTTTCACTCTCAAATTATGAATTTCTTTGTTACTACTGACATTAATTCATTTATATTTGTTCCAAAATTTGTGAGTTCATTGCACCAAGATTTTATAATTGATATGCCATTAGCGATGGAGAGAAGCAATTATCATAATAGGGGCATTCCATTAATCTATTCGAACTACCGTAATCAAAAAAATTCAATTAAAATCAACCCACTAAGAAAGAGAATGAATTTATTGATATTAATTATATTATATTAATAAAATGAAGAAAGGAGTTTAACTCATGTAATCACAGATTTTGATTGTGTGAACTGTACGATGGGACTAAAGATCAGGAGTTTAACTCAACAAGGATAAGGAAGGGCATTTTTGTAAGGGCGCAGACGTGGTTTTACTGTTAATATTTGAGAATTTCACTTTTGCTTTTTAAATTTTAATTAGTTATAAATTAATCCGATTTTACCTGATGATTTTAATATTGGAGCTTCAAGAAAAAACCCCCTTAAATGTGTGGTAATAGACTTTCTTTATCCTTTAGTTATTTGCTCAACGTGGACTTTTACTTATCCTCTATAACTACATATTTGCAGTTCATTTGTTATTGTTGAATCCTTTCTTTTTGGAGAAGTTTGGAAAAAAGTTGATTTTAATAATTTGATTACTAATTTTACATCTCAAAATGCGAGAAGGTTAAATTTGATGCTAGCCTAATCTCTAAGATTGTGAGAGAAGCTTTATTTTGCTATTCTATCTTTTGAATTGTATAAGGTTTTCTTTTTAATACAAAAGTGTTAACTATTTAAATATTACATATTATTACACTTGTAAAATAAAATATTATGTTGAAAGCCTCACTTTAATTAGTCGCCTAGGGCCTCGAAAATCTATGGGCCTGCAACCACCACCATGAGTGAAAGCACCCACATCAGATCTGCTATCATATTCGAACTTGTATGTTGTCGTCAGCGCTATCAACGATAGTTAACTGGTGAACCGTGAATGGTATCGGGTGGCGGGCTGGTTGTTTGTTTGTGTGTGCATGCATGTGCATTAGGGTATGTTTGTGTGTGTTAAAAAAGAAAGTATGAAAAAAATAGCTTATTCCAATGTTTGGGCGTAATGTGAAGTCTTAAATGGAAGGACTTTAAATCAGATCTCCAAAATTAAGGCCCGTTTGATAGCCATTTTTTTCAAAATACATTTTTTTCTCTCTCTCTCTTCTTTTCAACCACACATCCTTTATTAAAATAATATTACACGTAAATAAAAAAAATTTCCTTATTTTTCAACCACACATTTCACATCAATTTACTATTCTAAAATAAATTTTTACATAAAAATGCCTATCAAACACCCCATAAACCTTATTTTAATTTTCTTTTGAATTTTTTAGTGAGAACCATAGTGCACAATTTTTAACGGTCAGGAGATCCTTACTTGCATTCTGACCATCAAATTTAACTAATTTTTGTCCTTTAAGAAATCTTCTTTTCTAGATAATCTTTTTCCACCAACCCAAGCATTACTCATATGAAATAGGACCACCCTCATGTTCAATGTTTTCAACCAGTAGTAGTATAAACATAAGAGTCAATTAACTTTTTATTCAATTTACTGGAAAATAAACATAAATAATCTTAACTATCGAAATAAAATAGATATCAATAACTCGAGAAAATTATAATGATCGTATTCGTACAGAGTCGGGCCAAGAAAAAGTCATCCACGTCAAGTTTTTCTTTTTAGCAGAAATCTATAGAAACTCCACATTTGCTGTGATTGTTGTAACATGAACTACAAAATGTTTTACTGAATCTCTTTCCCCTTCTTGTTCTTTGATTTCTCGGGACCAGGCTTCCTACTAGAGAAGGAATCCAGGACAGAGTCCTAGTAAGTTCTGTTGGATTTTTTATACCCAATAAATCTCGGACTATTATGTTAACGTGGGTTAATATTATTTCATAAGCATAGACCGATGAATAAAATAAGTCCAACAACCAAGTCCATAAGTTACACCAGATCCAATTGTATTTTCTCTTTGAAGGCTTGAATCTTGGTCTGTTTACCTCTTTAAAGGGACAACTTAAAGCCTAACCCTAGAGTATATAAATGGCTATAACTCTAACCAATTTCTAGTGATGTTTTGTGTGGTTTTGAGAGAAAAAATAGAGGAATCCCGGCTGCCATCCTTTGTGTGTGAAAAATAGCATATAGAAGTGTCCAAAACGCTTGTTTAACGTGTGCAATTGGTGGTTCCTTCATAATATACCTTTATGGTGTCTTCTCTTAACCTTTGTGACCACAAATCATCATTTTTTCTTGTCCTATGTGGGTAAGATTGAATATCAACCGAGGTGAATCAATTGGTTGTGGTTTGGAGCCGATTAGATTGGTTGTTGGTTGAGAAAAGTGAATTGGACTGAGCCCAGAAATCACCGATTTAAAGATTTTTCAAGAAAGGTTCCGCAACATTTGGTATTAGAGTTTTAAGGTGGTGATTTTGGCTCTTAAAATATAGCAAACAAATCGTCGGCGAAAACGAACTAGAAATCAGACTGAAAAAAATTATCAAAATCAGTCTCCGTTTTTCGCTTTTTTGATCAATTCAGAACGATTTTTTTGGAAACGGAGACAACTAGCGTGACGTGCAGGTGGAGGCGAACCCTACAGGGCAGTGAGTGTCGATCGTCGACAGCGCGTGAGGGCGCATGAGCGGAACTTTCTAGGAGGTCCCTTTAGGCAGTTTGTTCCTAACATTATTTCTGACATTTTTCGTATTGAAAGTTTTTTGTTTCAGGGCCTGCAGAAGAATCTGGATAGCGTTGTTCTTCGGGTGTTCGGGACTCGATTGCAATTTTTTTTTGTTGCTACATTTTCCAGAAACTTTAGGACAAATAATGATGGTCCAAAAATGTTAAATTCGTGTGTCTCATAATTTACGAACTCATATAGGTCCGCCCTGGTACATTGACTTATCTCAGTTTAAATTTCAGCGTTAGCAGATCATCGTGTGGGGTGATCATTAGGATTGGGGGTTGTCATTACTTGGCAATCATTGCTTGTGCTAGAAAATTGATGCAGAAGGATCCGAGTCAAGTGATGCTGATTTGTCAGATAGCACGATGATGGCGCTGAGATATGATGAGATTGCGGATCGGCACAAAGATGGAAAGTGAATCACCATTATTTCCATAATTGGGGGAATTTGACGCGTCTTTGGTAATTTGGCCATAACTTTGGCTACGATTATCGGAATCGCTATTATGACCCCAATTCGGAAAGCTCTCTTTGGCGCGCACGTCGTGGCCACCCAGCTATGCTTGATGGACGTCAATTTCGAGCCCAAAATCCACTGTTTTTCTTTCCAAAATTCAATTTTAAGTTATTTTTTACTATTTATGGTAATATTTCGTTTCCTTTTTTCCATATGTTAGAAAACTCGAATTGAGCCAAATTTTTGACAACTTACTTCTTTTACTTAATATTTTATTTTGGTATAATTTTTGGGATTTTGCCATTTTTGGTAATTTTCCCATAATTTCGTATTTCACAGCTATTTAACCCGGCTTGTGGGTTAGTTTTCATCATTCAGCGTTATTAATAATATTGAGTTGAATTCAGAGTATTTTCTTTGGTTTTTTGGACGTTTTCTGTCGTTCTTTTTTTGCGAATCATCTGCTACAACAAGCCAATAGGATAATTACTATCTTACCCGACGTCAGTTGGTATCAGAGCGTCAGTATCTTCTTGGGAGATAAATTCCATCAGTTATAATGGTTGGTGGACGTGGTCGTCGAGGACAGGTTCCGATTGAGGAAGTCCAACACCATGATCGTAATATTCAGGATGTGACGATTGAAGATTTGCAGAGACAAGTTGCGAAGTTAACCCAACGTTTGGCGGAGCAAGAGTTCGGTAATCATGATGTAGAAGGTCACGATTCCAATACCAGTTTCGAAAACCCGTATCACCATCGTGCTCGAGTTTGGGAGCATCGTGGACGGGAGGATCGTCATGTGGATCTCGGTTTCAAAGTGGATCTGCCTGAGTTTTCTGGTACGTTGCAGGCTGAAGGATTTATTGATTGGCTGAATGAAGTGGAGCAGATTTTTGAATATAAGGAGGTTCCAGATCGTGTCAAAGTGAAACTGGTTGCCATCAAACTCAAAGGTAGGGCATCTGCATGGTGGGAACAGTTGAAGCGTTCACGGGAGCGACAAGGGAAATCCAAAATTACTAACTGGGAGAAGACGAAGAAGAAGATTAAAGGGCACTTCCTCCCTTTTGGCTATACTCAAACCTTGTTCCAGAGGCTTCATTCACTAAGGCAAGGCGTAAGATCAGTTAATGATTGTACTGAAGAATTCTATAAGTTGGTGGCTCGAAATGATTTATCTGAGACGGAGGAGCAGATGGTAGCACGGT
This sequence comes from Olea europaea var. sylvestris, assembly GCF_002742605.1. Taxonomy (NCBI): domain Eukaryota; kingdom Viridiplantae; phylum Streptophyta; class Magnoliopsida; order Lamiales; family Oleaceae; genus Olea; species Olea europaea. The sequence goes on along the minus strand of NW_019237778.1, from coordinate 24,227 downwards.
ATTTGGGGGGATTAAGGCAACCCCTGCAGGATGTTTTCAGTCTTCATTCATTGTGGACAGTTTCTGAGGCATATCAGCGAGCACTTGCAGTAGAGAAACAGCAAAGTAGGAGGCCAGTGGTCAGAGGTGAAGGAAGTCAGCCAGTTCGCCCTCAAGAATCTCGTCCTGCTTATTAGCCACAACGGGATAGTTCCAGCTCAAGTATTAAGTGCTTTAGGTGTGGTGAACAGGGGCATAGGGCGACTGATTGTAGGAAGCCTGCTGGTCAGAAAAATAAAAATCTTCTGATTGAGGAGGATATGATAGAGGAGTTTGAGGAAGTTGAGGAACTCGTGTATGATGAGGGTGAAGATGAGGACGTGCTATATGGAGATGGTCAGGAGACCCTGGCCGTTCGAAAGAGCCTGCTGACTCCCAAGGGTAACTCAAGTGATGATTGGTTGAGGACCAACATTTTCCACACAACCTGCACAGTTGCTGATAAAGTCTGTAAGTTGATAATTGATAGTGGCAGTTGTGAGAATGTAGTATCTGAGGAGGCTATCGAGAAACTGCAACTGAAGATGGATCGTCATCCCAAACCATACAAGTTATCTTGGCTGAATAAAGGCAGTGAGGTAACGGTAGAAAAACGATGCTTAGTGTCTTTCTTGATTGGAAAAAAATATTTTGATAACGCTTGGTGTGATGTGGTATCAATGGACGCGTGTCATGTTTTGTTGGGACGACCTTGGCAGTATGATCGCAGTGTTATCCATGATGGGTGGAAGAATACTTATTCTCTTAGCATCAAAGGAAAGAGAATTGTTTTGGTGCCTTGCAGGGAAGGAAACACCCCTACCTCGGTAGTTAAAAACCCCAATCTACTTTCGATGTCCAAATTCTTGGTTGAGGTTGAGCTTGAAAAAATAGTTTATGCTTTAATGCCTCGTGAAAATAGTACAGCGAATGTGGATTCAGAATTTCCAGCAGAAGTACAGCAACTACTGATGGAGTTTTCTGACTTGATGCCGGAGGATCTTCCTCCAGGACTACCACCTATGAGGGACATTCAACATCAGATCGATCTCATTTCGGGGTCGAGTCAACCAAACTGACCAGCATATCGCCTCAGTCCCAAGGAAGCTGAAGAGTTGCAGCGACAGGTGGTAGACTTATTGGAAAGGGGCTACATTCGTGAGAGTATGAGTCCTTATGCAGTTCCTACTCTCCTAGTGCCAAAGAAAGATGGGTCATGGCGTATGTGTGTTGACAGCAGGGCCATTAACAGGATTACAGTGAAGTATAGGTTTCCAATTCCCCGTCTGGACGACATGTTGGATCAATTGTCCGGTTCTAAGGTCTTCTCAAAAATTGACCTTAAAAGTGGATACCACTAGATCAGAATCAGACCTGGAGATGAGTGGAAGACCGCGTTCAAGACAGAGCATGGGTTGTACGAGTGGATGGTCATGCCCTTTGGACTATCCAACGCACCCAACACTTTTATGAGGTTTATGCATCAGGTTTTACGGCCTTTCATGGGAAAGTTTGTGGTAGTTTATTTTGACGACATACTTATTTATAGTCTGACATGGGAGTCACATTTTAATCATCTTCGTGCTATCTTTGATGTAATAAGGACGGAGCGCTTATTCATCAATCAGAATAAGCATTCTTTCTTCACAACTTTCGTAACTTTTTTTGGGTTTTGCTGTGTCTACTGATGGTGTTCATGTAGATCAATCCAAAATTGAGGCAGTTTTGAATTGGCCAAAACTAAAAACTTTGCACGATGTCAGGAGTTTCCATGGATTGGCATCCTTCTATCGTCGATTCATCAGAAACTTTAGTACTTTGATTGCTCCTATCATAGAGTGCCTTAAAGGGCGTGATTTTCAGTGGACTGAGGAGGCAGAGACTAGCTTTCAGTTGGTTAAGCAGAAGATGACGGAGGCCCCAGTCTTGGCACTTCCGAATTTTGAAAAGGTGTTCGAGGTAAACTATGATGCGTCTGGAGTTGGCATTGGTGGTGTTCTGAGTCAGGAGGGACGTCCAGTAGCCTTTTTTAGTGAGAAGCTATCGGGATCGAAGAAAAATTATTCCACTTATGACCTGGAGTTCTATGCCATAATTCAGACTCTGAAGCATTGTCGTCGTTACCTAGTACAGAGGGAGTTCATCCTTGTTACTGATCATGAGGCTTTGAAGTACATCAATGGTCAGCACAAGCTGAGTAGGCGACATGCAAAGTGGGTGGCGTACTTGCAGGAGTTTACTTTCACACTCAGGCATCAAGCAGGGAGTTTGAATCGAGTAGCAGATGCATTGAGCCGTCGCACATTACTCCTCACCACCATGAGCACCAAAGTTGTCGGATTTGAGGCATTTCCTGATATGTATGCTGCAGATCCTTCATTTGAGAAGATAATTCGGGAGGTAATTGATAATCACCGACATGATTTTGTTTTATATAATGGTTACCTGTTTCGTGGATTGCAGTTATGCATTCCGGATTGTTCACTAAGGCAGCAGATTATTAGTGAACTTCATAACGAAGGACATTTTAGGCGAGACAAGACATTGGCATTGGTCTCTTCTGATTATTACTGGCCCAAGTTGAGCAGTGATGTGGTGCATTATGTGGAGCGGTGCTATGTATGTTAGCGGTCTAAAGGGGCTCTTACTAATGTTAGATTGTACACACCATTACCCGTACCTGAAGCTCCTTGGTTTGATGTCAGTATGAATTTTGTCTTGGGCTTACCTCGTACACAGCGGGCGATGGATTCCATTCTTGTTGTGGTTGACAGATTTTCAAAGATGGCACATTTTGTGGCTTACCGGAAGACAATGGATGCTACTCGGATTGCTCATCTTTATTTCAGAGAGATTGTGCATTTACATGGTGTTCCACAGTCAATTTCTTCTGATCGTGACACTAAGTTTATGAGTCATTTCTGGAGGAGTTTGTGGGAGAAACTTGGAACGAAATTGAATTTTAGCAGCGCATACCATCCCCAAACAGATGGTCAGACTGAGGTGGTGAATCGGAGTTTGGGAAATCTTTTGAGAAGCTTAGCCGGGACTAAATCGAAGCAGTGGGATTTGGCATTACCTCAAACAGAGTTTGCTTATAACCAGTCGAGGAATAGAACCACCGGATTGAGTCCTTTTGAAATTGTCTATGGTCAAAACCCATCCGGAGTACTTGATTTGGCTCCAATTCCACGTGTGAGTCGCTTCAATAACAAAGCTGATGAGATGGCTGAACATCTTTGAGGTATCCATGAGCAGGTGAAGCCGTCCATATAGGAAATTAATACTAAGTACAAAGTTTAGGTAGATAGTCATCGACGCCAGGTGTTGTTTGATATTGGTGATTTTGTTTGGGCAGTATTAACTCGTGATCGTTTTCCAGCTAGGGAATACAATAAGCTAAAGGAGCGGAAGATTGGACCTTGTGAATTGCTGCAGAAGATCAATGATAATGCTTACAGATTGCGCCTCTTGAGCCATTTGAAAACCTCTGACATCTTCAATGTAAAACACCTAAGCCCTTGTTTTATGGAGTCCGATGAAGTTACTGTGAACTCGAGGGCGAGTTCTTTCCAACCCGGGGCGACTGATGCAGGAGGATCCGAGTCAAGTGATGCTGATTTGTCAGATAGCAAGATGATGGCGTTGAGATACCATGAGATGGCGGATCAGCGCAAAGATGGAAAGTGAATCACCATTATTTCCATAATTGGGAGAATTTGACGCGTCTTTGGTAATTTGGCGATAACTTTGGTTACGGTTATCGGAATCGCTATTATGACCCCAATTCGGAAAGCTCTCTTTGGCGTGCACGTCGTGGCCACCCAGCTAAGCTTGGTGGACGTCAATTTCAAGTCCAAAATCCACTGTTTTCCTTTCCAAAATTCAATTTTAAGTTATTTTTTACTATTTATGGTAATATTTCATTTCCTTTTTTCCATATGTTAGAAAACTCGAATTGAGCCAAATTTTTGGCAACTTACTTCTTTTACTTAATATTTTATTTTGGTATAATTTTTGGAATTTTGCCATTTTTAATAATTTTCCCATAATTTCGTATTTCACAGCTATTTAACCCGGCTTGTGGGTTAGTTTTCATCATTCGGCGTTATTAATAATATTGAGTTGAATTCATAGTATTTTCTCTAGTTTTTTGGACGTTTTCTTTCGTTCTTTTCTTGCGAATCATCTGCTACAACAAGCCAATAGGATAATCACTATCCTACCCGACATAAAAAAATTTAGGAATTATTTGCTCTATTTTTGAAGAGTTGAACTATGATTGCAAGTTGGTAGTTGATTTTGTGCTTTTCTATCATAAAGTTACCGTGTGAGACTTGTTGTGTGAAAATTTGAAATTTTTATTTATATATCTTCGTGTTTGTATTAATTATCCAATTAGAACACCTGGACTTAACCCGTTCGAAGATTTTCTTGATCTAAGATCGTGAATCTTACGAAATCTTGAGAATCTAGAACAGTGTATATTACGATTTTAGGATTACTTTATGTGACTTATTTGTGATTTGGTTGTTCTATTTTTTATTTTTTCCTTAAAAATGTCTTCACACTTTGAAGTTGAAATTTTCAATGGAAAATGGGGATTTTTCAATTTAGCAATAAAAGATGAAGGGTATTTTGGTCCAACACAAAGTTTCAAAGGCTATAGATGACAAATTTCCTGTAAATTTAACAGAAGCACAAAAAGAAGAGTATGATGAATTTGCATACACTTCAATTATTTTACTCCGTTTGATATTGTTTTGAGAAAATTAGAAAAATTGGATTCTGCAAAACAACTTTAGGAAAAGTTGGAGGACTTATATTTGCTTAAGTCAACTTCTAATAAATTGGACTTGCTTGAACGATTTTTCAACTTTAAAATGGATCCTTCAAAAGATCTTGATGACAATCTGAAAGTCTTTAACAAGTTAGTTCAAGACATCGTTAATTGTGATGAAAAGATATTTGAAACATATAAGGATGTTATCCTGTTTAATTCCATATCTGATTCATATACGGAAGTTAAGAATGCAATTAAGTATGGTAGGGACACCCTAACACTTGAAATTGTCATAGACTCCCTTAGGAGTAAGAAAATGAAGATTAAAGCTAAAAAAGAGGATAAGAGTAGTGAGTTACATATGATGAGGAGTAGAATGAAGTTTAAGCAGATGAATTTGGGTAGAACTCAAGACGGTAGTGATTCGAGTAGTGACTCAAGTGATGAAGGCACTAAGAAGAAGGACAGGAGACTAGACAAGTCTAGTGGTAGAAGGTGTTACAGTTGTGGTAAGTCTGGACACTTTATTAGGGACTGTCCCAAGAAAAAAGATAAGTTGAAGGGTAAGATGAGAGGTGAGACGAATTTGGTTAAGGGATCGAGTTATGATCCCAATGAGGTTTATTGAGTGTAAACCTAGTCACTGTATATGCATCTGTGTGTGATTGTCTAAATTTTGTTGCATGATTATCTGCTACATCTCAATGTGTTTAATATGTGCATTTGCATGAATTTGAGACATTAGGATTAATTGGTGTAATTGCTTGCATGCATAGTGGGTTAGGATGCATTAGCAGTGTGTTGTGTGTCTTTTGGTAATGTGGATTATAGATGCCTAGAGGTACATGGTGGTTTGTACCGGGGATGTGGAGTGTGACATTTAAATCATGAGTGGAGATGTGATCAAATGTCTAGAATCCTTTATCTGAAAAGAGACCCTGATCAGGTAGAATGTGAGAGAGGCACTTCTATCACTTCTGTTAGGTGGAGACTCATTAGCCACATATGTTGGGAGAAGTAATGTGGAGATAAAGGATTATCCCGTGGACTTAGGATCTATTGTGACTTTCCAGTTAGACATGAGTTGAGTGATCTGTCTAGTGAGATTAGTGAGCGATAAGAGGAGATATGTGTTCTCGAGGTGTAAGCAACACGGAATGAGATAGAATAAGTGTGGTGAGATCTTTTCTTAGGGTCATTTATGCATGTGTTGCATATGTGATTGACCGTGGTTTGATTTACTTTGTGTTAATCTATGGTTCTATGTTAACGTTTTTGAAAAGATCTATGTGCGTTATCCTATAGTATATCGTCATCACACGTGTATTTGCTCTTGATTGTTTACTATTAAATATTTGCTTTTACTTGGACGTTTTTGACCTTAGACCCAGTGAGTATATGGAGCAGATATGACATGTGTTTCAAGTTGAAAACACGAGGTAAGATTTGTGATCCAATTTTGTTGGCTACATTGATTATGCAAGTGCTAACTGTGTGTTTTAATTGCTTGCAAATTTATTGGGCATCAAGGTGGAGATTTGTTGGATTTTTGATACCCAATAAATTTCGGGCTATGATGCTAACGTGGGTTAATATTATTTCATAGACATAAGCCAATGAATAAAATAAGTCCAACAACCAAGTCCATGAGTTACACCCAATCCAATTGTATTCCCTTTTGGAAGGCTTGAATCTTGGCCCGTTTACCTCTTTGAATGTCCAACTCAAAGCCTAACCCTAGAGTATATATATGGTTATAACCCTAACCACTTTCTAGTGATGTTTTGTGTGGTTTTGAGAGAAAAATAGAAGAATCTCGGTTGCCACCCTTTGTGTGTGAAAAATAGCATCTAGAAGTGTCCAAAACGCTTGTTTAACGTGTGCAATTGGTGGTTCCTTCATAGTCTACCTTTATGGTATCTTCTCTTAACTTTTGTGGCCACAAATTATCATCTTTTCTTATCCTACGTAAGTAAAATTGAATAGCAATCGAGGTGAATCAATTGGTTGTGATTTTGAGCTGTTTGAACTGATTGTTGGTTGAGAAAGGTACATTGGACTGAGCCCGAAAATCACCGATTTAAAGATCTTTCAAGAAATCTTCCGCAACAAGTTCAAATGAAGACGAAGGTAACCAATATTGAATCACAGATCGAAATAAATAATAAATAAAAAGATATCCGAAGAGATTAGCCAATAGTTCACTTTTGGAGATTGCTGAGTATAGTTTCTTGCTATTTCATCTTATGTTCTTTGTGCCAAAATTGATGGTAGCTGTATAAGAGAACCATTTCAGCTATAACTAAACTAAGGGTTCATTTAATTGTAAAGATGAAATTTGAATGGAAAAAAAATGAATTTTAGGTTATTGAATTGCCTAGAAATTGTTTTCCTAAAAAATGTAAATTATTTTATTTGATAAATATAATTTTTAACGTGAAAAATGTTGAAATAAAAATATTTTTGGGTGTTCGTTTGACTTTATTTTATATGAAAATTGTCAATTAAAGGAATAGAATTTACTAGTATTGGTGATAAAATTTGTTTCCTTTGTCAAAAAAATAAAAAAATTATTTATCTTTTCGTGTTCGTTTGATTTTGTTTTATATGAAAATTGTTTATTAAAAGGATAGAATTTTTTGCAATAATTCTTAAAATTTGTTTCCATTGAAAAAAAAATAAAATAAATAATAATAATAATAATAATAAATTCGCTACAGTAACCCAAAAAACGAATTCTCACCTATTTGGTGAGAATTCGAATTCAAGAAAAAGATTGAAAATGCTGACGTGGCGGCCAGAGGTGGAAAACAAATTCCTTAGAAAATTTTGTCAATCAAACAGGCCAAAAGTGGAAGTTAGAATTCGTTTTCCATTTTTCCTAGAAAATAAAGGGCTAGCAAATTGTCCCTAATAATCTTACAGTCGATGCAATAGCAAGCAGCTCTTCCTCTGCAACTTTTTTCCAGACTCCATCGACCATCAGACGACCCATAACGCCTTCAGAGGGAGTATCATCTTTATCGTATGATTCACAATCTGCTTCATTCTCCTTCACTTTCTTAATAAATGCGCTATCCAATTCTTCAATCGGACAATCAGTTTCCCTTTTACCACATTGATTTAGTTCCCAAAGCGCCTTGCTATCTGATCCTTTTCGAGCTTCTCTGGGCTTGTCATTGCAGTCGAGAATCAGAAGACGGCCCGAGAAGCCAAGATTGTGAGGGAGCATGCCTATAGGACATGGCTTCCATGACTTCGTAACAACCCATCGGCTATTAACTTCCACATTGGAGTCTGTCGGTTTAACATGAGTTCCCTTCATTTGACTATGTCTGATTAACTTGAATTTCTCTTCAGCTTGACGAATAGAATCTTGTTCGGAAAAAAGGATCTCAATGTGAGAATCAACAGATTTTTCTTCGCTAATGTTGGAATTTGACACCCACAGAGAAGCCATCTTCTTGAGCTTACAGAGTAAAGAGTTGTCTCCTGCCATCTGTACAAGAACAAGGGCCGAATCCATCAGCTTTTTGTTGCCAGGAGAAGACAACATAAGAGATTTGCGTAATAATCCTTGTAGCATCTGCTTTTGCATCTTTGATTCTGCCAGAGAATCTTTACATTCTGTAGGTTCCTTGCGAGAGACGAGATATATAATGTCTTGAGATTTCCAACAAGCCACTCAAAACAAATAAGCAAGTAGTTCGATTTGGCGAGACGGGGCAAAATTATCCAGCTATTTATGCTCGCCTGATGATCCATAAAAAGATCAAAGATGAAAACACAACTATATAAATATTATATACCAATGAAAAATAATAATGGGATATCGAACACCATTTCGCAGAAAATAGAAACAAAAAGAAAAACTAATCATAGAAAAGTGAACATTATGCTTGAAAAATGTCACAAATTAACTGGGATACCTATTTCGCATCTCATGGTTTCTTCCTGCGTCACTATCTTCTCAAGAACAGTGTTAAGGAGGGTTAGAAGCAATTCTGGTCCTTTATTTGACAATTTCAAGACAACAGATTTCCAGTCATCATATACATTCTGCTGCTTTTCAGGACAGATTTTCGATCCCACCACGTGTTCTGTGAAATCTGAGGAATCTAATGCCTTCAGCAAAAGTTCCAAGAGAATATATACCACTTCTGAAGAAAAGGAAGTACACAACCGAAGAATATTTTTCAATGATTTGGTAACCTGCTTCTTAGAACCTGAAATTTATAGCCACCACCGACACAGACGTTAAAATCTTGCTTGATTAATGTTATTTTTAATGATGTGCATAACAAAATTAATGAATTACCAAGAAACATAATCATGGGGAAATTCAGTATAGGGATAGAGGTGATTACAAAGGATACTATAAAAATAAAAATTCGATGTTCTAAAAGGCAGGCCTAGGCATGAAGTGCGAAGAAGGTAGCACATATGGAAAAAGCATGAAAAAGTTGGTCAATCTTATTTTGATCAACAATGCAGCCTAGGAGTTGAAAGACTAGGCGCGTGCCTTTTTTTTTTTAATTTTTTTAAATTTCATTAAGTTAAATTAACTAATTAAGTAAAAGGAATTATTATTAATAATCTTAAAATAATTAAAAATAAGGAAACACCTTATTATCCAAAACTGAATATTATGGAGTAAAATTTTATAACATGAAATAAAGCTTTTATTTGGGTCAAAGAATTAAAGACATTAAACTAGTTGTCAAACGTTAAAACACACAAGACAGTAGGCCGACAATAAAACAACTCGTTTAAAAGGAGTTTCCATTGCAAAATGCCACGAAGTGTATAGCAAAAAATAAAAAATAATGAAAAATAAAAAATAAAAAACAAACTTGTACAAGATACACTTGAGATTTCAATAGATAAAGAAATAATTTCTATTAAAGCAAAAGGCATTATCATTCATCAAAATGAAGTGTACATTTTAGACTTACGTTTTCCCTTGACTTGCAAAGAACTTGATCCGGTGATTTGCTTCGCTTCAAGAGAGAGAGCAAATTCAAGTAATCTACACTTAATTTCCTTTCTGAGATCATTAGTTTGATTAACAGGGATAGCCTTTTCTTGAGGTTCCCAATAATATGATTTCAACCAATCAAGTGCCTGAATTATCAAATTCAGGTGAAATTCACGGTGTGCAGATTTCCAATGCTAGAGTTAATTCTAACTTTTTAAGATGAAACAAGAATTTAATATTTAACAGGGAGTTGTAGATCCTAGTTTATGGCTCTTTCATCACAGTCAAGTTACCAAAATTTCAGATCAATATTTTAGAACTAAAACTCAATCTTCAAAACTTCAGCTGACCAAATTTCAGGTTAACATGTTTATGTTGAGACTTGCATTTTTTATTTTTTATTTTTTGCACGTAGTACACTGGCTGACAGTGACAATTCAAGAACTCTGATAACATGAGTGATTTTAAAGCATCAAAAATACTTGTGTTATTTTTACTTGTTTATATTATGAAAGCGAGAAAAATGAAAGATCTTCACAAGCATCCTTTTACACGTTGGAGCCATGCAAGTCCTAGGAGAATAGTCAAGGAAATTTTAGCTGCCATGTACATAAATAGGGAAAATAGTGCCCCCATTCGGATCAACTACATAAAATTTTCCTCACTTCAATTAAGCAAGAAGGTCCATTTTCACAAGAACCGGGCTTCATTTTTTAAGCAAAAAACAGTGAATTCAATGAATTTAGATCCAGACTTCATTTGTTGAGATCTTCTCTTGACTTAAGCTTTTAAACTGAACAATAACTTCTTAAAAAAGGATTTTACAAAATTTGGAAAAAACACTAAGAAAACTACAAAGCAGCGGAAATAATTTTAAATTAAAAACTGAAACACAGCCAAATTATTATACAAATAAACACGATCCATTTCATTCATTCCATCTAGAAACAGAAAAGTGTAGCTCCTGTCCAGGAAATCAATGACAATAAAGACAACAGCTTCAAAAAGGACACCTTTTTTAAGATAGCTGTCAAACAATTCATGAAATATTACCTTCATCGATGCAAGACAAACCAGTTGAAGATACGGGAGATCAC
>NW_019237778.1:6369-10940 GCF_002742605.1 Olea europaea var. sylvestris | reverse complement strand
GGTACATGGTGGTTTGTACCGGGGATGTGGAGTGTGACATTTAAATCATGAGTGGAGATGTGATCAAATGTCTAGAATCCTTTATCTGAAAAGAGACCCTGATCAGGTAGAATGTGAGAGAGGCACTTCTATCACTTCTGTTAGGTGGAGACTCATTAGCCACATATGTTGGGAGAAGTAATGTGGAGATAAAGGATTATCCCGTGGACTTAGGATCTATTGTGACTTTCCAGTTAGACATGAGTTGAGTGATCTGTCTAGTGAGATTAGTGAGCGATAAGAGGAGATATGTGTTCTCGAGGTGTAAGCAACACGGAATGAGATAGAATAAGTGTGGTGAGATCTTTTCTTAGGGTCATTTATGCATGTGTTGCATATGTGATTGACCGTGGTTTGATTTACTTTGTGTTAATCTATGGTTCTATGTTAACGTTTTTGAAAAGATCTATGTGCGTTATCCTATAGTATATCGTCATCACACGTGTATTTGCTCTTGATTGTTTACTATTAAATATTTGCTTTTACTTGGACGTTTTTGACCTTAGACCCAGTGAGTATATGGAGCAGATATGACATGTGTTTCAAGTTGAAAACACGAGGTAAGATTTGTGATCCAATTTTGTTGGCTACATTGATTATGCAAGTGCTAACTGTGTGTTTTAATTGCTTGCAAATTTATTGGGCATCAAGGTGGAGATTTGTTGGATTTTTGATACCCAATAAATTTCGGGCTATGATGCTAACGTGGGTTAATATTATTTCATAGACATAAGCCAATGAATAAAATAAGTCCAACAACCAAGTCCATGAGTTACACCCAATCCAATTGTATTCCCTTTTGGAAGGCTTGAATCTTGGCCCGTTTACCTCTTTGAATGTCCAACTCAAAGCCTAACCCTAGAGTATATATATGGTTATAACCCTAACCACTTTCTAGTGATGTTTTGTGTGGTTTTGAGAGAAAAATAGAAGAATCTCGGTTGCCACCCTTTGTGTGTGAAAAATAGCATCTAGAAGTGTCCAAAACGCTTGTTTAACGTGTGCAATTGGTGGTTCCTTCATAGTCTACCTTTATGGTATCTTCTCTTAACTTTTGTGGCCACAAATTATCATCTTTTCTTATCCTACGTAAGTAAAATTGAATAGCAATCGAGGTGAATCAATTGGTTGTGATTTTGAGCTGTTTGAACTGATTGTTGGTTGAGAAAGGTACATTGGACTGAGCCCGAAAATCACCGATTTAAAGATCTTTCAAGAAATCTTCCGCAACAAGTTCAAATGAAGACGAAGGTAACCAATATTGAATCACAGATCGAAATAAATAATAAATAAAAAGATATCCGAAGAGATTAGCCAATAGTTCACTTTTGGAGATTGCTGAGTATAGTTTCTTGCTATTTCATCTTATGTTCTTTGTGCCAAAATTGATGGTAGCTGTATAAGAGAACCATTTCAGCTATAACTAAACTAAGGGTTCATTTAATTGTAAAGATGAAATTTGAATGGAAAAAAAATGAATTTTAGGTTATTGAATTGCCTAGAAATTGTTTTCCTAAAAAATGTAAATTATTTTATTTGATAAATATAATTTTTAACGTGAAAAATGTTGAAATAAAAATATTTTTGGGTGTTCGTTTGACTTTATTTTATATGAAAATTGTCAATTAAAGGAATAGAATTTACTAGTATTGGTGATAAAATTTGTTTCCTTTGTCAAAAAAATAAAAAAATTATTTATCTTTTCGTGTTCGTTTGATTTTGTTTTATATGAAAATTGTTTATTAAAAGGATAGAATTTTTTGCAATAATTCTTAAAATTTGTTTCCATTGAAAAAAAAATAAAATAAATAATAATAATAATAATAATAAATTCGCTACAGTAACCCAAAAAACGAATTCTCACCTATTTGGTGAGAATTCGAATTCAAGAAAAAGATTGAAAATGCTGACGTGGCGGCCAGAGGTGGAAAACAAATTCCTTAGAAAATTTTGTCAATCAAACAGGCCAAAAGTGGAAGTTAGAATTCGTTTTCCATTTTTCCTAGAAAATAAAGGGCTAGCAAATTGTCCCTAATAATCTTACAGTCGATGCAATAGCAAGCAGCTCTTCCTCTGCAACTTTTTTCCAGACTCCATCGACCATCAGACGACCCATAACGCCTTCAGAGGGAGTATCATCTTTATCGTATGATTCACAATCTGCTTCATTCTCCTTCACTTTCTTAATAAATGCGCTATCCAATTCTTCAATCGGACAATCAGTTTCCCTTTTACCACATTGATTTAGTTCCCAAAGCGCCTTGCTATCTGATCCTTTTCGAGCTTCTCTGGGCTTGTCATTGCAGTCGAGAATCAGAAGACGGCCCGAGAAGCCAAGATTGTGAGGGAGCATGCCTATAGGACATGGCTTCCATGACTTCGTAACAACCCATCGGCTAGTAACTTCCACACTGGAGTCTGTCGGTTTTACATCAGGGCCCTTCATTTGTCTGTGTCTGATTAACTTGAATTTCTCTTCAGCTTGACGAATAGAATCTTGTTCGGAAAAAAGGATCTCAATGTGAGAATCAACAGATTTTTCTTCGCTAATGTTGGAATTTGACACCCACAGGGAAGCCATCTTCTTGAGCTTACAGAGTAAAGAGTTGTCTCCTGCCATCTGTACAAGAACAAGGGCCGAATCCATCAGCTTTTTGTTGCCAGGAGAAGACAACATAAGAGATTTGCGTAATAATCCTTGTAGCATCTGCTTTTGCATCTTTGATTCTGCCAGAGAATCTTTACATTCTGTAGGTTCCTTGCGAGAGACGAGATATATAATGTCTTAAGATTTCCAACAAGCCACTCAAACAAATAAGCAAGTAGTTCGATTTGGCGAGACGGGGCAAAATTATCCAGCTATTTATGCTCGCCTGATGATCCATAAAAAGATCAAAAATGAAAACACAACTATATAAATATTATATACCAATCAAAAATAATAATGGGATATCGAACACCATTTCGCAGAAAATAGAAACAAAAAGAAAAACTAATCATAGAAAAGTGAACATTATGCTTGAAAAATGTCACAAATTAACTGGGATACCTATTTCGCATCTCATGGTTTCTTCCTGCGTCACTATCTTCTCAAGAACAGTGTTAAGGAGGGTTAGAAGCAATTCTGGTCCTTTATTTGACAATTTCAAGACAACAGATTTCCAGTCATCATATACATTCTGCTGCTTTTCAGGACAGATTTTCGATCCCACCACGTGTTCTGTGAAATCTGAGGAATCTAATGCCTTCAGCAAAATTTCCAAGAGAATATATACCACTTCTGAAGAAAAGGAAGTACACAACCGAAGAATATTTTTCAATGATTTGGTAACCTGCTTCTTAGAACCTGAAATTTATAGCCACCACCGACACAGACGTTAAAATCTTGCTTGATTAATGTTATTTTTAATGATGTGCATAACAAAATTAATGAATTACCAAGAAACATAATCATGGGGAAATTCAGTATAGGGATAGAGGTGATTACAAAGGATACTATAAAAATAAAAATTCGATGTTCTAAAAGGCAGGCCTAGGCATGAAGTGCGAAGAAGGTAGCACATATGGAAAAAGCATGAAAAAGTTGGTCAATCTTATTTTGATCAACAATGCAGCCTAGGAGTTGAAAGACTAGGCGCGTGCCTTTTTTTTTTTAATTTTTTTAAATTTCATTAAGTTAAATTAACTAATTAAGTAAAAGGAATTATTATTAATAATCTTAAAATAATTAAAAATAAGGAAACACCTTATTATCCAAAACTGAATATTATGGAGTAAAATTTTATAACATGAAATAAAGCTTTTATTTGGGTCAAAGAATTAAAGACATTAAACTAGTTGTCAAACGTTAAAACACACAAGACAGTAGGCTGACAATAAAACAACTCATTAAAAAGGAGTTTCCATTGCAAAATGTCACGAAGTGTATAGCAACAAATTAAAAAAAATAAAAAATAAAAAACAAACTTGTACAAGATACACTTGAGATTTCAATAGATAAAGAAATAATTTCTATTAAAGCAAAAGGCATTATCATTCATCAAAATAAAGTGTACATTTTAGACTTACGTTTTCCCTTGACTTGCAAAGAACTTGACCCGGTGATTTGCTTCGCTTTAAGAGAGAGAGCAAATTCAAGTAATCTACACTTAATTTCCTTTCTGAGATCATTAGTTTGATTAACTGGGATAGCCTTTTCTTGAGGTTCCCAATAATATGATTTCAACCAATCGAGTGCCTGAATTATCAAATTCAGGTGAAATTCACGGTGTGCAGATTTCCAATGCTAGAGTTAATTCTAACTTTTTAAGATGAAACAAGAATTTAATATTTAACAGGGAGTAGTAGATCCTACTTTATGGCTCTTTCATCACAGTCAAGTTACCAAGATGTCAGATCAATATTTTACAACTAAAATTCAATCTTCAAAACTTCAGCTGACCAAATTTCAGGTTAACATGTTTATGTTGAGACTTACATTATTATTATTATTATTATTTTTTTTTTTTTTTTTTTTTTTTTTTTTTTTTTTT
>NW_019237778.1:0-6312 GCF_002742605.1 Olea europaea var. sylvestris | reverse complement strand
GGCTGCATATAGTACACTGGCTGACAATGACAATTCAAGAACTCTGATAATATGAGTGATTTTAAAGCATCAAAAATACTTGTGTTATTTTTACTTGTTTATATTATGAGAAAGCGAGAAAAATGAAAGATCTTCACAAGCATCCTTTCACACGTTGGAGCCATGCAAGTCCTAGGAGAACAGTCAAGGAAATTTTAGCTGCCATGTACATAAATAGTGAAAATAGTGCCCCCATTCGGATCAACTACATAAAATTTTCCTCACTTCAATTAAGCAAGAAGGTCCATTTTCACAAGAACCGGGCTTCATTTTTTAAGCAAAAAACAGTGAATGCAATGAATTTAGATCCAGACTTCATTTGTTGAGATCTTCTCTTGACTTTAGCTTTTAAACTGAACAATAACTTCTTAAAAAAGGATTTTACAAAATTTGGAAAAAGAACTAAGAAAACTACAAAGCAGCGGAAATAATTTTAAATTACAAACTGAAACACAGCCAAATTATTATACAAATAAACACGTTCCATTTCATTCATTCCATCTAGAAACAGAAAAGTGTAGCTCCCGTCCAGGAAATCAATGACAATAAAGACAACAGCTTCAAAAAGGACACCTTTTTTAAGCTAGCAGTCGAACAATTCATGAAATATTAACTTCATCGATGCAAGACAAACCAGTTGAAGATACGGGAGATCACGATGAGAAGCCTCTTCAAGTTTTTTAACACTCATTAATAAGTTTAAATTTTTAAGTACGAATCGCAAGAATAGACACGCAGATAATGATACACTAACATTTTTAAAGAGAAAACAAGTAACGATGGAATGAAACTAGTTCTGCATAAAAAAAGAATCCAGAGAAATTCACCATGACGAATATCAATAAGCATTCTTGGAATACCAATAGCATTTGCTGCTTCCCCAATTGAAATCTCCATCTCTTTCCAGGTCTTCTCAACCACACCGTTTACAAGCCTTTGGGAAAGAAATGGAAAGAGGAAACAATCGTTCTTTCAGGGGCCAATACAAAAACAGAACAATGATTTAATTAAAATAAGAAAGGAATAGGAACCTCATGATCGCCATGCAATATAGCATTTCTTGTGATTGCAAAGCACCTTCACTAAAGTCATCTCTAAAATTAATCCACAATGTAAGCATGTAACCTTTTGTTTGTAGGCAAGTAAAAAATTCAATCAAAAGAATTGAAAGTCACAAAAGGAACGGGGAAATAATCCTTTTTGCTGAATTTAGACTAAAAGGAAGATATAAGAGAAGCAAAAGGACTACTCTATAAAATGGTATGAATCTTAAACAAAGAAGAATGTCAGTCTACATCTGAATTTTGTTAATGATTATATTGAAACTCAAAGAAAATAAAGAAGGAAAGATTGGATCTTCTAGCTTTTTGTTAAATTCATACTGTTAGGAAAATGTTGTAATTGGCAATCTGTGACCAAAGGACCAATTTGTCATGTTTGTAGAGTCAAGGACTAAATTGTAAAGTTCTAATAGTTCAGGGACTTGTGTTGCAATTTTGCAAAGTTTATAGCATAGGTCTAGGGTAAAGTTGGATGCTTTGAAGATGCAAACGGCGCGTTGATCTCGCTAAAGTTTCGCCCTGACCTCGCTCGAGCCTAAATAACAGAACTGTTGTCGCTAGAGTTTCGCTGAGGGGTCGCTCGAGCCAAGATGCGTCGCTCGAGTTTCGCCAGCACTTCGCTCGAGCGATAGTGCTATCTGACTTTTGGTAATTTTCCTTTCTCGCGAATTTTAAACGATCCCTACTACCAAAAACAACCTACTACAAAAACAAAAATTCCGTTTTTCATTCAAGACCTTTGGCAAATACACAAATAACAATTTCTCTCTACAACCAAAGGATCTAGAGCCAAAAATTCTTTCTTTTCATCTTATGATTCATTGAAGAAAAACATCAACCTTCACAAAATCAAAACACCATTCAAATCTCCATATCAACTTCCAGAAGATCATCTGTTTGAAAATTCGGGAAGGAAACTATTTGAAGAACTGGAGTGCTTGGTGATTCATGGGAAATAGAAGAAATTCAAGGCTGGGATTTTGGCGCCGATCTGCAAAATCCAGGAGAGCTTTGGTTGATACAGTAAGGAGGTCAGAGTATTGTAATAATGTCTGGCGTACTGTAAGTCGAAATCTTCTATCGTGGATACCTACTGGCTTGTGCCTGGAGTTTTTACCCAGTTGGATTTTCTCCGTCAACATTTTGTTGCGTTTTTATTGCTTTCTGTTGTTTTGATTTCAACCGGCAATTCAACTTAGGTAGCTAAATTATGTGAATGAATCTGGACAAAGCGTAATTTATGTGACATATTGCATAAGTTAATTAAATTGTTAAATTTCGCATAAACCCCTATTCCCCCCCCCCCCCCTCTAGATATTGTTTGGGTTGAACTATAGACTTTTCACATACATAAACTAAAATCACAAAAGCATCATCTATTTTCCTGAATTTAATAATAGATTACTGAAAGGTATAAAATTATGTATTCTTTTGGTGGTCTTCATTTTTTTTCTTTTTTCCTGAAAAAATATTGTTTTGAGGAGTGAATGGAGAATTTATAATAAAAAAAAAGAAAAAGTTTAGCTTTTACGTGTAGAATATTTTGTAATTTGAATATATAGTTGAAATTGAATATATAGAAAGAAGAATTTTAAAAGAATGAAAAATAAACAAGGCTTCATTTTGCAAATCATATCCTCATTAATTGACACAACCCGTCCCGAATCACCCTAATGGACCCAAAACGTGACGTGCGTCGATGATAGATGCTGACTAGATGTCAAATATATCACCAAGGTTGACTATGAGTTATTTAAAAAAATGCAACAAAATCAAATGTTTATGTAAAACATAATGCGATAGGCCCAAAATATTTACTTCGTGCTTCACTAATATGAGTTATAACACTCAACATGTCGTATGACTTTCAATTCGAAATCATTAGACTCTTCTAGCTAAAAACATCAATTATTACCTGTAGGAAAAAATATGGAATCTGAAACAGGCTGATAACTCAGTGAGTGGAGAAGTTCAAAATAATTATAGTTTTTCAATTTTACATGTTTATCGAAAATCGAGTTAATATCATTGAATAGTTCGCAAGATAACATCATATAATTATAGCCAAAATGTAAGACATTAACATAACGTGGTAAAATATCATCTCAAGTCATGATATAAATATAAGCTGATAACCATGCTATAATCTCATTGCATCAAATGTACTGAAAAATTCACAAAAAATGTACCCTCTGACTAAATTTTGTAATCCGCCCATTGGGCTAAGAACTTTCATCACGGGCATTTGGCCTCCTCCGTGAACGAAAGTGGATCTCAAGACCTCTCATAATCAATTCTAGAGCACGATCAAGGCTCCTCAGTGAACTATATGTACACGGTCGAGACCCCTTCATCTCCGGTCCAAAGCCCTCAGTGTAGTATAGAACACGATCAAGGCCCCTCTGTGAACTAAAAAAAGTATATAATCACGGGTACTTTTCTGATCAATCCCAATATCACATATCTCACACACCAAACAATTCTCAATATCATAAATAATCCTTGAAATTCCACATGGATCATAATAACAAAAACTTTCATTGTAATCACATAATGGAGCAAATAATTCACATAATTGCACATACCTTGATAATGTACTTAATTTATAAATATTTTAAAAATATTTATATTTTTCTACTCACAGTACTATGTTTGCAAAATCAACCCAATTGGTAAGCTGTTCTGATGTCAGTATCGTTGTCTGAAATAAGATATAATTTTTAAATAAACAATTTATTATTTTAAATAATTTCTATAATTAAATAGACGATAACCAAATTTAATCATTTCACGTTTAAGCGGTTTTCATAATCTCTTTAATCACCAAAACTAATTTTTCTTTCATTTAACTCAATATCATAGCTTATTATACTAAACCTTTTCAATAAAATTGAATTTAATTTAACCATCTATCAACTATAAAATTGAACATAACTTGACAATAAGTAACTTTTTACTTACCTTTTAAAATTGTGGAATTCAAGCCTAATAGTGTAAACCACTTATTTTCTAACAACTTGACAAAAGTTTTCTAATTTTTTTTTCTTCTTCCTCTTCTTCTTCTTCTTCTTTTTTTCCTCTTTCTCTTTTTTCTTTTCTCTCTCTGCCTCGTTTCTCTTGTGCATGCTTTTTGTGTGTTTTTTGTGAATAATGGAATTGAATGACTTTGATAAATGTCCACCACCTGCCAATTTATTATTTTTTTTTTTTGGTGACATCTTTGACTTTTCTTTTTAGTTTTTTTTTGTATTTTTTTTATTATGGTATTACAAAACTCACTCCCTTAAAAAAATTTCGTCCTCAAAATTCAATTGATTAAGTACGAAAAAACTGTGAATTTTGAGAATACATCTGCTCTTCACTTTCCTATGTCGCTTCTTCCATAACGTGATTCCTCCATAAGGTTTTAACCCAAAAAAAATTGTCTTACTTCGCAAGACCTATTTCTTTCTGTCCAATATCTGAACAGTTTCTTCCTCATAGTAAGATTTTATTTCTCTTTCGACTCCACTAATAATCTTATAGTATAAGTTAAATCTGACGTCTATATACTAAGCCTCGAACAAATTGAATACATGCTGAACCGATACCTTAAATATCATTCTAATGATCAATTTGTGATATTTTTAGCTTTTTATTTTATTACCTAACGATAATATATACACAGCTTCAAGTTCGTCTCTTTTCCAAATACAAATATACCTTAACCTCTTGTGATCAGTAAGTATTGATCTTCCTACCATGTGATAATGCCATAATTCCTATATGTCAATCCCAATACAACCAACCATATATCATGATTTAATCATATCTTTTTATCAATCGACAACATAATCCATATTTTATCATTCCACTTACAGAACATTTTCTAAACCATAACATAATCCATTATCATAAATCATTATCGTGAATCAATCACTCGTCATCTTTAAATATAAGAGCAAATATTTTCTCAGAATTTCCTAATAGCAAAACTTTTGACATTTCTATACCCATACAAATTTCGTTCTTTCTTTCTATAAAGAGACAATAATAACATTTAATCCATGAAAATCCATACTCTTATTCCATAAATAGGTCGTTGATCTATCATCAATGCATAATCCTTCTTGTGTATTGCATAAAGACTTTTAATTGAGATAATGTAATCTAAAGATACTATTTTACAATGAGTAAAATCTATATTTGATGATCATTTAGACTTTAGTCATATCCAACATATCCTACTTATATTCCTTAACCAATATACTTCGATAAAAATGGAATACTTGGTTCATGATCCATACAATTGAAAATATCCCAAAAATTACGTCACTAAAATTTCAATAAATTCATCTTAACTTCAAAATTTAATTCAACGCTTCCAAATTGTATGGAATGTAACACAATAATCCAACGAATAGCCTTAACAAAATCAATTAACTTAATAACCCAAATATATCATCACATTATTTTGCTATAGGACAACCATTATATTCATTTACATGCTATTCACCATATCATGTTATGATCGTGTAACCTTGACATTTATCATCATATCTTATGACCTAAAATATTTAATTATATCAATTTTCCTTAATATTACAAGATAATAACTTTTATATTTATCAAATTAACATTTCACACATCAATATATCGCATGTTAGTTTCTCACTCTCAACAAATTTCGATTCTACCATTCTCTAATTTTTTTCCCCACATAAACATACCTAAATGCACATATCCATTTAATTCTATTTTTAAAGCAGCAAATCACCCCATATTAGGTAATAATTATGAACTTCATCCCTTCTATTCTCACATTCCTTGTAATCAAAAAATTCATAAATAATCAAAATAATTGGAATTACCATTAATTTCCTCGATGCCTAAAATATACAATAACACATTGTCATCTATCAATCAACAAATCATCATTTTGTCTTCCATGATTTCTTATCATATAGCATAAATATATAGCATCATAATTTCTATTATCATCCCATAAAAGTGGCCACAAATCACCAAGAATAGGACATAACAAAAAGAGCCACCCTATGCCTAACCCTTTCATCTTCCTTCCCTCTACCGGGGGTTGGATCCAGGAATCTTGAGTGCATGGGCTAAATAGTTGACATAATACGAAAATATGTGACCTCCACGCAAGTTAGTTTGACAATAAAGAGGAATTCTACATTAGAATGAAAAAAGACTGAACGTCTCTTTTTACACC
>NW_019237777.1:0-1979 GCF_002742605.1 Olea europaea var. sylvestris | reverse complement strand
GTGAAATTTTAGTTAAATTTGATTGGAAACGCACCAATGAATCAAACCCATGTGAAATTTTAGTCAATTGATTGGAAGCGCACAAATGAACAAAATTTAGATGAAATTTTTATCAAATTTGATTGAAAATGCGCCATTTAACAAAACTTGGATGAAATTGTAGTCATATTTGATTTGAAGCGCGTCAATGAACAAACTCCAGACGAAATTTTAGTCAAATTTGATTGTAAACGCGCCAAAGAACTAAACCCATGTGAAATTTTAGTAAAATTCTATTGGAAACGCGCCAATGATAAAACACAATTGAAAATTTAGTCAAATTTGGCAACAAACACACCAATGAACTAAACCCAAGTGTAATTTTAGTCAAATTTGATTGAAAACCCGCCAATGAACAAAACGCAAATGAATTTTTAGTCAAATTTGATTAGAAACACGCCAATGAACTAAACTTAAGCAGAATTTTAGTCAAATTTGATTGAAAACCCGCTAATGAACAAAATCCAATTTAAATTTGAGTCAAATTTGAGTAGAAATGGGCCAATGAACTAAACCCATGAGCAATTTTAGTCAAATTTGATTGGAAACCCGCCGATGAACAAGAAACAAATGAATTTTTTGTCAAATTTGGTTGGAAACACGTCAATGCACCAAACTCATGTGAAATTTTACTCAAATTTGACTAGAAATACGCCAATGAAAAAAATCCAAGTGAAATTTTAGTCAAATTTCATTGGACACGCACCAATGAACAAAATTCAAATGAAATTTTACTAAATTTGTTTGAAAATGTGCCATTTAACAAAACTCAAATAAAATTGTAGTCACACTTGATTTAAAGTGCCCCAAAGAACAAAATCTAAACAAAATTTTAGACAAATTTGATTGAAACGCGCCCAAGAACTAAACACATGTGAAGTTTTAGTAAAATTCTATTGAAAAAGTGCCAATGATAAAACTAAATTGAAAATTTAGTCAAATTTGATTATGAACACGCCAATGAACTAAAGCCAGGTGAAATTTTAGTAAAATTTGATTGGAAACCCATCGATGAACTAAACCTAAGTGAAATTTTAGTCAAATTTGACTGGAAACCTGTCAATGAACAAAATCAAATTTAAATTTGAATCGAATTTGATTGGAAACGCGACAATGAATTAAAGCCATGAGAAATTTTAGTCAAAATTGATTGGAAAGCGTCAATGAACAAATTGCAGATGAAATTTTAGTCAAATTTGAAATAAAACATGCCAATGAACTAAACCTAAGCAGAATTTTAGTCAAATTTGACTGGAAATCCGCTAATGAACAAAATAAAATTTAAATTTGACTCAAATTTGATTGGTAACATGCCAATGAACTCAACCAATGAGAAATTTTAGTCAAATTTGATTGAGAACCCCCCGATGAAACAAAATGCAAATGAAATTTTTGTCAAATTTGATTGGAAACGAGTCAATTAACCAAACTTAGGTGAAATTTTAGTCAAATTTGATTGGAAACGCCAATGAATAAAATTCAGGTGAAATTTTAGTCAAATTCGATTGGAAAAGCGCCAATGAACTAAACTCATGTGAAATTTTTATCTAACTTGATTGGAAACTCACCGATGAACAAAACACAGATAAAGTTTTTGTCAAATTTGATTGAAAACGCACCAATGGACCGAACTCAGGCGAAATTTTAATCAAATTTTTGAAAACCCGTCGATGATCAAAACGCAGATGAAATTTTTTTCAAATTTGATTGAAAACATGCCAATAAACTAAACTTAAGTGGAATTTTAGTCAAATTTGACTGGAAACCCGCTAATGAACAAAATCAAATTTAAATGTGAGTCAAGTTTCTTGAAGCGTGCTAATGAACTAAGCCCATTAGAAATTTTAGTGAAATTTGATTGTAAACCCGCCGATGAACAAAATGTCGATGAATTTTTTGTCAAATTTGATTGGAAACGAGCAAATGAACCAAACTCAGGT
>NW_019237776.1:0-1979 GCF_002742605.1 Olea europaea var. sylvestris | reverse complement strand
CAAATTTTAGCCCATTCCGACACCGTCGTGAAAAATGACGAAATTGCCCCTTCATGATTTTTGTTTCCGATCAACATGTCAAATTTCAGCCCATTCCGACACCGTCGTGAAAAATGACGAAATTTCCCTTTCGCGATTTTTGTTTCCGATCAACCTGTCAAATTTCAGCCCATTCCGACACCATCGCCAAAAATGACGAAATTGCCCCTGGCAGAGTTTTCGTTTCCGATCAACCTGTCAAATTTCAGCCCATTCCGACAACGTCGCGAAAAATGACGAAATTGCCCCTGGCGCGATTTTTGTTTCCGATCAACCTGTCAAATTTTAGCCCATTCCGACACCGTCGCGAAAAATGACGAAATTGCCCCTGCGCGATTTTTGTTTCCGATCAACCTGTCAAATTTTAGCCCCATTCCGACACCGTCGCGAAAAATGACTAAATTGCCCCTGGGGCGGTTTTTGTTTCCGATCTACCTGTCAAATTTTAGACCATTCCGACATCGTCGCGAAAAATGCCGAAATTGCCCCTGGCCCGATGTTTGTTTCCGATCAACCTGTCGAGTTTGAGTCCATTCCGACACCGTCGTGAAAAATGACGAAATTGCCCCTGGCGCGGTTTTTGTTTCAGATCAACCTGTCAAATTTTAGCCCATTCCGACTCCTTCCCGAAAAATGACTAAATTGCCCCTGGGGCGGTTTTTGTTTCCGATCTACCAATCAAATTTTAGCCCATTCCAACATCGTCGCGAAAAATGTCGAAATTGCCCCCGCCGCGATTCTTTCTTCCAGTCAACCAGCCGAATTTCAGCCCATTCCGACAGCGTCGCGAAAAATGACGAAATTGCCCTCGGCGCGGTTTTTGTTTCCAGTCAACCTGCAAAATTTTTGCCCATTTCGACACCGTCGCGAAATATGACGAAATTGCCCATTGCACGTTTTTTCTTTCTGATCAACCTGTCAAATTCAAGCCAATTCCGACTCCGTCGCGAAAAATGACTAAATTGCCCCTGGGGCAGTTTTTGTTTCCGATCAACCTGTCAAATTTTAGCCCACTCCGACACAGTCGCGAAAAATGACGAAATTGCCCTCGGCACGGTTATTGTTTCCAGTCAACCTGCAAAATTTCCGCCCATTTCGACACTATCGCGAAAAATGACGAAATTGCCCCTGGCGCGTTTTTTGTTTCCGATCAACCTGTCAAATTCTAGCCCATTCCGACACCGTCGCGAAAAATGACGAAATTGCCCCTGGCGCGTTTTTTGTTTCCGATCAAAATGTCAAATTTGAGCCCATTTCGACACCGTCGCGAAAAATGACGAAATTGCCCCTGGCGCGTTTTTTGTTTCCGATCAAAATGTCAAATTTGAGCCCATTTCGACACCGTCGCGAAAAATGACGAAATTGCCCCTGGCGCGTTTTTTGTTTCCGATCAAAATGTCAAATTTGAGCCCATTTCGACACCGTCGCGAAAAATGACGAAATTGCCCCAGCCGCGATTTTTTTTTCAGATCAACCTGTCAAATTTTAGCCCATTCCGACAGAGTCGCGAAAAATGACGAAACTACCCCGGCGCGATTTTTGTTTTCGATCAACCTGTCAAATTTCAGCCCATTCCGACACCATCGCCAAAAATGACGAAATTGCCCCTTGCGAGTTTTTTGTTTCCGATCAACCTGTCGAATTCTAGCCCATTCCGACTCTGTCGCGAAAAACGACTAAATTGCCCCTAGCCCGATGTTTGTTTCCGATCAACCTGTCAAGTTTGAGTCCATTCCGACACCGTCGCGAAAAATGACGAAATTGCCCCTGGCGCGGTTTTTGTTTCAGATCAACCTGTCAAATTTTAGCCCATTCCGACTCCGTCGCGAAACATGACTAAATTGCCCCTGGGGCGGATTTTGTTTCCGATCTACCAATCAAATTTTAGCCCATTCCGACATCGTCGCGAAAAATGCCGAAATTGCCCCCGGCGCGATTTT
>NW_019237775.1:1257-1979 GCF_002742605.1 Olea europaea var. sylvestris | reverse complement strand
TTACACCCGGCGCGATTTTTGTTCCCGATAAACCTGTCAAATTTGAGCCCATTCCGACACAGTCGAAAAAAATGACGAAATTGTCGACGGCGCGATTTTTATTTCCGATCAAACTGCCAAATTTCAGCCAACTCCGACACAGTCGGGAAAAATGCCGAAGTTGCCCCCGGTGCGATTTTTGTTTCTGATCAACCTGAAAAATTTGAGCCCATTCCGACACAGTCGCGAAAAATGACGAAATTACACCCAGCGCGATTTTTGTTCCCGATAAACCTGTCAAATTTGAGCCCATTCCGACACAGTCGCGAAAAATGACGAAATTACACCCAGCGCGATTTTTGTTCCCGATAAACCTGTCAAATTTGAGCCCATTCCGACACAGTCGCGAAAAATGACGAAATTGCCCCCGACGCGGTTTTTGTTTGCGATCAACAAGTCGAATTTAAGCCAATTCCGACACAGTCACGAAAAATGACGAAATTACACCCAGCGCGATTTTTGTTCCAGATCAACCTATCAAATTTAAGCCCATTCCGACACAGTCGAGAAAAATGACGAAATTGCCACTGGCGCGATTTTTATTTCCGATCAAACTGCCAAATTTTAGCCAATTCCGACACAGTCGAGAAAAATGACGAAATTGCGCCCGACGCGATTTTTGTTTCCGATCAACCTGTCAAATTTGAGCCCATTCCGACACAGTCGAGAAAAATGACGAAATT